>NW_027286069.1:62313012-62568012 GCF_022747635.1 Hetaerina americana
GCATATTAGGGAGTTTGGCATGAATATCAACAAAAGAATGTAGATTGCATCTAGCTATATTATTCAGTGTCACTAAGATCTGAATTTTTTCACAAAAAATCTCAAAGTAAAACTTCTATACTTGCTCTAAAAACATAGTTAGCCATCAGCAGGCACAACTGGTCAAATCTCCATTGAGCTGTTTTCACTACATCATGCTTCTAACCTATAAAGAACTACATTTTTTTCTGCCACCATAGAGCTAAAGTAAAGACATCTTCAGGACTGAATGTGCAGCAAAATCTGAATATGCACTATTAACACTGACTTGCCAGTAGCTAAACAATAAACAGTTTCTTTTAATAAAGCTTTAAATAAAATGACATTTCACTCATTGTAATTTTTGAGGTTTCATCAATTTTTTAGGATTTAGGGACATTTTGCTTTAAGAAAATGGTATCTATATGATCTACATCAGGGAGAGGATAGGACTGTACCTTCCAAGGAAGTCATCCTCCCCTGTGTCTTTGTCATATAGGTTTGCTCGTAAGTCTTGTCCCTTTTCTTCCTCCACCACGAACTGCAGTAGGCATCAGGTTTGCCAAGTTGGAGTATAAGTGGCACCAATATCAACAAACCACACATCACTATTTCTTATTCATTAAAATTGAATGCAATGCAAGTCAAAAAACTGTTACAATTGAGAGCTACTAAGAATCATTCATTCAGTTAGGTGTTAAAAAGGTAAATAAAGTAGTAAACAGTTAAAACTTAATTCCATCATGCCGGAGAATATCAGTTCTTGAACCTATGAAAATTTAAGACAGAATAAGAAGTTTGGAAAATTATTAAGAAAAATTGAAAATCACTAGCTACAAGTTATTGGAGCTACATTCTTGATAATACATCATTATTAGCTCAAATGATATAAGCATTTCATTGGAGATAATAACATTAAAAGTAAGCATATTTTGGAAAAATTTTTTAATTATTCCTCACAAAGCATTTTCATGTAATTAAGTATATATATGAAATCAGCACCACATCAACAAGTGAATAGACAATTTTGTCACTAGTGACAAGATTTCAATGATAAACATTGCTGCATAAAAACAAATTAGGCAAACTTTATTGATTATATATCATGATGCAAAAACAATTTTCACAAACAACAATTCAAGGATTCTGCATTAGTATTGCCTACTTTTTGACAAATGGGTAAATTTTTGTACATCAGGCATTCACTCCTACCAAGAAAATAAATAGTTCTGATCACATACACATACTTTGCTAATTTCCTCAATCAAAAGCTTATTATTAATTTAAGTGATCAAATCTATTTTTTTCCTCCATAAATGATTTTTTTTAAACCAACTCAGAGAACCTCATATTCAAATTATCAAATTTGAGTTAATCTCTAACGCACACACACACAATAATATAGTATATATATATATATGTATATGATATATACAAATATTTAACAATTACATGTAACAACTTCTAGTCTATTCAAAACAGTTGACACACAATAGCAGCCAAATAACCACACAGACCAAATTTAGTTTAACTCGGGTCGATACATAGTTCATGAAGCAAGAAGGCTGATAGTGTGAAATGTAAGAATGACCCTTCATGCATTTACACTAATACTAAAACTTCAAGCCTTTTGTCTTTCTGTGGTAAAAACTTTTTACAAATTATAGACCTTGTTTTGACACACAGAAGAGGAGATCAGAAATTCATTAATGTCTACATTTTACAGTGACATTTCCCAAAGAAATGTAATGCTCCTGTTCCAAAATATTACAATACAACAAAAATAACATTTAAAAATGAAGAAAAATTCTAAAAGCTATAAAAATACTAAAGAGAACTATTGAATTCAGGCAGAGATCGTGATAAGCAACGTAATATCAACATCAATCAAAATATATTATTGATCTCATCAATTCATAGACCAATATTACATAATTATTACATGACAAAGAGTATATACTGATAAATTCCAAGAAACTGTTGAAGATGCCGCAACAGTAACTTTTAACGGAGTGATCTGCTAATAGGCATTTCTATGCAACAATATTAAAGCACTCGGCCATACATTGAGGGATCCTGGTTTAAATCCCAGTCAGGGCGAATGATTTTTACACTCTGAAATTGTTGCATTGATATGTACTGATAAATAGAATGGGTCAAAAAATGAATTATATACATTATATTTTGTAGATAAATTGAAGTAACATCATTTAACATTTACACTTATCACATACAATAATTTAAAAAGTGTATATTTCATCAATACTCATGAGTGACAAAACTCCCCCTCTATTCCCATATTTTGATGAGCAAATTGGATATAAAAAAGCAAACGATGATAGATAACTTAACCCAATGCACAGAAGCACTGCATATACTGCATTTTCTTCTTAAAAGTATCTATAAAACTATGCCTTGAAGTTACACAAAATTGAACACTAAAAGGTATCAAAGTAAATATCCACAAATACTTTAACACATATTTAAGTCAAATGCATAGAATTTGCATTCCAATGGATAAGCTACAACTCCCCATCTACAATGGAAATTCATCAGCATCTGACAATTAATACGTGCTGGGAACAATATGTCTTTGCGAGTCACAAGTTGACAAAGATCAGAGTTGTGGACTAACTCTTTGGCTTGAGGATGTATTTCCTATTTCAGACCTATGCTGTATGTTTGCTTAGAGCCAAAGGTATCAGAAAGAAATATTTTTTTACAAAAAATGTATAAAATACTAACTGAAAAATAAATTTACTACACAGCTGTACTCCAGAAGATATGTCACAGTGCATTAGCCTAGAGTTTGATAATCATCAAGGAGATGAATTCACAAATATTGGCTGTTCCATCTGTATCATGTAACTACAGGATTATATTAACACTCAAGACTATTCTAGTCAGTTTTACATCAATTTACTTTATTGAGAACACTCCATTCTAATTTATTCCATATTATCCCTGTCAATACTCAAACCTAGTAACTTCGAAGTTACTTCAGGTTCAAGAAGAAACTTATCCTCCACATTAAAATATGGGATTTCATGCAAAAGAATTTCACATCTATACAGCAAGAATATAATTCTATGAGTGGTCAAAGATATACTTTAAACAATTCCATAATCAAAGCATGCTAGGTGTTTGAAATCTACTGAAAGGAAAGCTAAAAACACTTCCTGATAATTGGCAACTAATTTTTTGGGTTAATGAAAATCAATTGAATGTGATCACATGGAAGGAAGAAGAGGGATCAAATCATATCCATACAAAAATGAATTAATTTCTCTCATGACAATAGGTTTTCATAGATGAGATTTTTTTATGAAACCCATAAAATGTATTTGATTAATTTCAATTCTCCACATATTCATGGCTTAATGAAAGTAGATCATTCCCTTTGAGCTTTAGAAGTAGTGAAGAGGGAAAATAGAAGACTTGAAGACGTTAAAAACTAAAAGTTAACTAAGCTAAGTTAAATGTATTATATTTTCTAATTAGTTAAGTTTTGAATTGAATAAAAATAAAAATAGATAGTTAAGTCTTAATTAACTATGAAGTTTATGCTCAAATTCATTTAACATTAATATTTTTACTCCTTCAAATGCACATACAAAGAATTTTGTCCAGCACTAACAAAAATTAATCATCATAAAAGTGGATGAATAAGTGCATTTCTCTCAATGAGGGAGAAGTACCTTGCTGAAGTCTCTCTTGCCTTTCATAGGTATTAATCTAAATTTACTCATATGAGGATCTATTTTCACTCAAACAATAAACCTTTAAATGTCAAGTTTTACAATAAGTTTTTTCTAAAAGAATAAATGCAAAGTTTTAAATCAAACACTTAAGCAGAAAAATCACGACTTGCAGAGCTACAACAAATAAAATTTCTCACTTAACATTTCACATATTACTACCCAAGTCTGCGAACATGTACACAAATGATGTAGTATACTATAGATGCTTCAATTTACTTGAAGCAAAATTTTAAGGTTGGAAAAAGATAGTTATTACCAACTTTGATTGAATCATGCACAGCACATCAGTACAATACATATCTTGAAGGGCAATATTTGACATGGATTTGTTTCGCATTACATGTGATGCACTTACATGAGAAAAATATAATTGTCACCTCCTAAGTTAATTATGCAATAATTCAAGTGCATACAAACACTGAAATGAAGGGATACATGAATAGGAATAATTTTTAAATTAGCTCGTTTTCAAGAGAACAGCCACTAAAATTGAAAATAAATTCTCAAAAAAAAGATCAAAAATGAAAGAACAGAGAACTAACAACAGTTTCAGAGGATAATAATTTTATAGATACTATTTTCTATAATTTTTGATAAGATCAATTTGTACCAAATGCAAAAAGGGTTTAGACTTGAACCAAAACTGCAATTGTTATAAATTACAAGTTTGAATAATTAAAACTGAAAATATGTACGTAATTATATGGAGTGATGCATAGCTGTTAATTCAACTTCTTCAAAACCACAGGATGAGAAGAATTACATGCAAAATTTTCTTTTACTTAAGATGTTAAGTACTCCAAGGAATGTGAAAACGGAAGCAATTTCTATGCTATGAAAACTTAGGCTGCACACACAATGTCAAACATCAAATATGAAATCAAATGGCATTCCTGTAATTCACACAATGAGCAGCTTGGGGAAAAAAATACCACATTGTTCTGAATATTATCTCATCTCATATGTTCCAATAGTTTAGATTTTCTTGCTTAAACATTACCTAACAGTGTTTGTAAAATAGTAATATCCATGGTTTCAACGGTAATATTTTTTTACATACTCTATATCAATGAGGTTAATTCAAGGCATCCATGAAATAGCATTCAAAAATTAACATAAGACTTAATGGCCCACTAGTAGTGTATAATTTTTTTAAACGTTTCACACGCAAAAAGTTCTGATTGATCTGGCTTCTATTGCTAGATTTATAGATTTATAAGTATAATTTTGCATAAAGTGGCATGACAAAGCCCAATAACTGAACGATGAATTATATGCCACTAAACACAATGATATGAAAGGGAGGACCAACTTCTGATACTCATTCATAATAAAATCATGTTTGGCAACCTATTTTGAATATGATGATAATTTATACTGCCGGAGACTATATTCAGGGTCTTAGGTAAGCAAATTCTAGACTCAGAATTCTTCATTTCAAAGTTTTATTATTTTTTACTGCTTGGAAATAGCCTGTTTGGAACTTTACATAGTCAATATTTTTTGTTTAAAAAAATTGGGGTTATATTCAGAACAATGCTGTTAATAAGAACACCCATGTTACTTTCTAAAAATGAATTCTGGACTGATAAAGACTTCAATCCTCAGACCTTCCAAGATAATCATCATTCTGGACTCCAGGAAACCCAGGATCATAATCCCATACCTCCAGAAGTACTTCCTGTCTCTTTCTAGAGGATATTTCTGCCTTAATTGTGGAATCATAGGAAAATGTAACACAAATAATACATAATTTCAGCAGAGCAGAAACTACAGGAAATAATTTTTTTCACACATTAAGAATTTTTCTCATATTATACTTTGACAAACCAAATATACCTTCAAACAACAGAAATTTGTGTGACCTGAAAAAGAACTGACACAATGAGCAATTCTACCACATTGATTTGGGAAAATATTAGATACTACTTACTTCCACAATAATATCTATTTTTGCACAGACCCCAAAACCAAAGCTTAAGAGAAAAATGCATGAAATTAACTTGTACTAATTGAGCTCCACTACTGAAAAAATTTAGCAGAAATAAATATGGGATTCTCAACATTAAATAGTACCACTAGAACTAACACAAAGAAATTAAGAAGAACATGTTTTAGGCAGAATAGTTCACACCTCACTCACCGTAAAACATACATGCAATGGCAAACTTATACACTAAATACAGACATGTACCACAACCATGCAGGTCAAGAAATATAAAGATGTTAGCCATACAACATAAAATGTAAGTAATCAGATTAATGTTATTACAAATGTACAGAAAAAATTGATACAATATTACCAACATTTTCTATCAATTTGAACCTGCATCAACAATTACAATTAAAGAGTTACTGATGAATTTACCACATGCAACCAATCTTGCACAGTTAACAATAGCAAAAAAACTTTTTAAAATATATTGCAAAATTGAAAAATGTATACAATGGGCAATAATCACCCTTAAGATGTCACCAATAGCAAAAACCATATACTACTGTAAAGAGCAGTACCAAAAGGATTACATTTTTTTAGTTTCAAAATGGCAGTGGTTCATGTAAAAGTAAAAATTATTATGATTTATGATTGAGTATTTGGGGTGACAGTGTTTAGTTTTGGATGTTAAAGACTGCCAATCAATAATGAAATGTAGAATTTGATTTGATGATCAATTGTACATAAAGCTTCGATAAAAACTTTGGAGGTCCACTATTAGGCATTAAACAAAAACTGTACTTCTGAAATACTTTGCAAACAACAGTTTAATTTAAAGATCAAAATACACTATCAATCCATTGAGGTTATTTCATTGCAGCCATTAACAGTTATTTTTTAAAAGTCAGAATTAAGTCAAGATTAAACTGAGGAATAGTTCCAAAAATGTATAAACTTATTTCATTATCCTAATGAAGTAAATGAAAATTCGCAATATGACAATGCCAGATAAAGAACACTACATAAGCATTTTCATAGTGAAATTTCATGGTAAAGCAGAGTTTGTCCATTAACCAAAACCTATAATTGCACTAAAATAAGCCTTTTACAAGGTCAACACAAAGGGTCTGAAAAATGGTGTATCTTCAATATGGAGCCACAGCCTATAGAACATCACAATGACTTGTGAAGAAAAACTACTCCAGATCAATTTTAATAGGTACTTATTATGGCCAATTATTGTTATGCAAAAACAATAAATCGTTCATTAATACTGATTTAAGCAAGTACCCATTTTAAAATAAAAGGATTCTCATGGACCCTGTAGGTATTTTATAAATAATTTTTGCAACATAAATTTCAATCACTAGTCTTTAAAGATGATACAGCTAAATTTCATTGCTTCTTTCGGAAGTACTTAGTTCTTAAGAGGACTACCAAGGAACAAATACACAGGATTTCTCAGGAGAAGAAAAGAGAGGAGGAAGAATTTTCGACCAAACTAGAGAAGATAAATCACTATGAATGAAATGAAAAGAGATAAGATCGAAAATGAAGAACTTTATACAATCATCATGATTAGCAAACCATTTTTGGTCAAAGTTGAAGATAATATAACCAAGATGGTGACAATAGCCAGAAAGAATAAATAAGCTTTATTTGTAGTATAGATGAGAAAAAATACCTAGATAGACATTTGATAAGTTTTATCAGAATAGCAGATAGGTATGAAAAGAAATTATGAATTTAGAAAAAAATACAAACAAAAGATTACCCTGAAATGAGAATATAACTAAACAAGTTATCTTGTGCTAATAGTGAAATAATAAAGAGATGGAGATTATTGATGTACTGAGGACATTATTACAGAAGAAAATGCAGATTAAGCAACTCCAGTTGGACCTAATGCCGAGAGGCTAGAGCAGAGACAAAGGAATGTAGATTTGATGAAGGAGATTCTCTGATAGATTTGAAGAGAGATAATTAGGAAGAAGAATCCAATGATATACTTCTTGAGTAGTGAAACAATTAAATGCAATGACAGGCATAGATCCCGCTGCTGTAAAAAATGCCTACTCAGGAAAGATGCTGATAGAATTATGGTTATGATGGACTAGGAAATTCCAAGTTGCTAATCCACAAACTTAATGCATTGAAACCTACTCCATTTCTGGGCCACTACGGTTTTCTTAAAAATTGAGGTATCTAGAAGATTGCACTACTTGGATTTTAGAAGGTATGCATTTTAATCATCTGGACCTGAACCTGGAACCCTCTCGTCAAAGGCCAATGGCTCTTTTCACTGGGGTACCACCCACATAAGTTCTTTCAAGAGTATGAATTAAAAAACAATTATGCACATGGCAGTCTTAAATAAAGCTAATTGAAACACCAAAGGGCTAAAGTTCATTTTTCATGTTCATGCCTTAACTTGCGAACACCATTTTTATAGACCTCCCTGATATGTCCCTTCCTATATTTAGACAAGCCCCAAGCAAAGAATATTAAATTGCATTCCTATTAAAAAAAACAAGAGAAGACGATAAGAAAGTATTGCTACGAAAGAATAGAAATTATTCCAAACCCTTTCGAATTGAACCAGGAAGACTGAATAGCTTATGGGGCCAATTATGTAAATTCAGATGGAAATCTAAAAGATGTTTTAAATTTCAACTATTATCATTTCAATTATTAAACTTCACAATTTTTACATAAACTTAACATGATTTGCTTGTGATTTTATCTTGTGTCATACTGACTTTTCCGGGAATTTCTCAAAAAATTCTGAGAGAAAAAATGAAATTTCATGAGGAAAATATTGAAAACTTCTCTAAAATAACTCTCAGAATTAGACGTGTGTCTCAATCTTTCTAATATTCTTTATGAACCAAAATAAGAGGATCCATGGCACTTTTTATTAATTTGCCATTTCATTCTCCTAAGTACTGGACTAAGACCTGCTCCAGCCTTTATTTCTAGAATTGATAAAGACCTATCACATCAGACTTAGCTTCTAACTTTATTTAAGATTAGTTTTTAGAAAGAATATTTTCTGCATATTTTCTGTGATTTTTCATAGAATATAATTTAAGTAGATACATTTTCTGCTATGTAGAATTACTTTTAACTATTAATGGCAACAATGATATTAGGCATCCACACTAATGCCTTAAACCTCAGTCTCACCTTCCCAGGGAATCATCTTTCTTGATACCATCATCAGCATCAAATGTCTGCAATTCCAAAGTCTGTCCTGTGGCCTCGTAGACTATATTCTTTATATCATAGTGAAGCATGATGTGACAGCATAAATTGAGGGTAAAATATGGTCATATGAAACAACAAATGCAATGGACAAATGTAGAAAAAATTGTAACATTTTCACAAAAAGCATGGAAAACACATAAGCAAGCTAATTAATGATAGATTAGAAATAAATTAAAGTTTAAAATGAAAACTCTACAATGAAAACACAGAACAGTTGGAGCACTCAAATCACTAAGAGTACACACTCACTTGGAACACTCGGGATATAATGCTCCTTTTCAAAATATGAATGATTTAAAAAAGCAAAAAGTAAAATTAAAATGGAAAATACACAATTTTAGGTATTAATATATTTAGAGAGACATCCAAAACTTCCTTTAAAAGGATAATTAGATTTTAATATACACACCTTAAAAAATGAATCTAATGAACAAAAAATACTTATTATTTTGCATGAAAAATTTCCATCGGCACAAAAATTTTAGCATTGCATATCTTGGATTTTAACATAGGATTAAAATGAATTACACAATGATGGGATGAAAGCCACTAAGAGGAACCACAGAATAAGCCTCATTTACTATATATACAAACATATAAGTTCTTTGAAATTAAATGAAATCATTAACTTTGTAATTCCATACACTTGATTTAAAAACACCACCCATATTTCGAAGTTGAACATCATCATCGCGTGGTCCTCATAGAAGTGAACTTGGTATATATGTATACCTTCTGAGTAGGAGGGTTGGTCAGAGAGGGAAGGTAAGGGAGGGTAGAGGGGTAAAAAGGTTAAAATATAGGAGGGAGGAAAAGAGAATTACATATTTCTGTGTCAATCGTTGACTTCTAGGAATGAAGGTCTAGGAGTGAGGAGTGGGAGGGATACAAAATGCTGTTGGCAAGTTCATCCTGGCAACAGGTGCATTTCAAAATTTCCAACTGCTCCAAAGCATTAAGCCTTAGACCTTTTTTCAAAATGAAGAATTTTAGTCAACAAGTCACTTTTGATGAGTTGCTCCACTAAAAGGGATGTTATGCTCTTATTCATTACACACGTTTTGTGTTCTTTTATCCTTTCTTTCAATTTTCATCCCGTTTGTCCAATGTATTTCGTCTTACACCCTGAGCACTTAAATTTATACACTCCATTCCTCCCATCTTTGGGAACTTTGATTTTAGTGTGAGAGATCAGGTTCTTAAAGCTTGAACCATTGTAAAAGGCACATTTAATTTTTTCTTCATGTGAAATCTTGATGCTTTTTGAGAATTATTCCCGAGATAGAGTATCCATTTACCATTTGACTGTAGGATCTTTTGAATCACTGATGAACTTACCAACAAAATTTTGTATCCCTCCTCACTCCTAGACCTACCACTCTTCCAAGTCAAGGATTGACACCGAAAGATGTAATTCTCTTTTCCTCCCACCCACATTTTAACCTTTTTACCCCTCCACCTTCCCTCTCTGACCAAACGCCCCTCCCCCACTCAAAAGGTATACATATATACCAAGTTCACTTCTATGGAGGACCACCAGATGATGACGTTCAACTTCGAAACATGGGTGGTGTTTTTAAATAAAGTGTGTGGAATTACAAAGTCAACAATTGTATTTCATTTCAATATGTTATGCAAATTCCATAATGTTATGCTGGGGACAACAAATTTTATTAAGGTTCTTAAATAAAACAACTGTTAAATAAAAGGTATCAATGCCACTGCAAACAACCCAGGGAAAAGTCAAAATTAAATAAATCTACACATTTGATACCAGAAAAAATGTTTTAAATGAAGATAAGCATTTTTGAGAATAGCTACACACTCCATGTTAAATAATGTTTCCACAGATTCAACCCAAGCCAATTTCATCAATGTTTCTCCATTCCAAAAATAATATTGATGGTTCCACAAATGCTCATTCTGCACACAGGATATCTAAAGTTTTAAGTACAACCCCAATGGCACAGCTCTACAGTTTCTCTAGCCATAGTTACTTTTGAGATTTTTAAAAACAATATTAAAGGGTTAACCAGCATATAACCTAACTGACCATGACTGCTTTTTTTTAAGTTATAATATGGGACCTATTTGCATTGATTATTATTCAACAAGCCAATTTATCACACTTAAAAGTTCAAGATATTCTAAGTATTTCAATAGATAGAACAACACACAAACATGTAGTACTGTCCTTTAATGAATAGAAATAGCAGTCAGCTTTGAGTCTCATGTCACACTTCATACCACCTACTTGTGTGTAATCATACAATTACTTATAGCCGAGCTGCACATAGTATATATTCACATACGGACAAATTAGACTCGGTACATGAAATAAAGCTTCATTTAGTGAGGGGTTATCGCAGGCTAAGTAAACTTTTCTTCAATTCCACACACTTACTTCCTCCCTTCATTCATTCCATTTACTCCCTCCCTTACCTTACATCCTCCCCTCTACAGTCTTTAATACCCCATCACCAATCAAAATCCTCTGCATCTACCGTTCTTGCCTCCTTTGGATATGAACAAACAATCTCACTTCCTCTCCCACCATGCCTAGCACTTCCTTGTTTTTTTCCTGCCCATTTCACCTTTTTCATCCTTATCCAAACCCACATTTCAAAAGCCTCTTTCATAGTGTTTTAACCAATTGTTAAGTATGATAAATCCATGCCTCCGGCAGGATTCTATTGCTTTCTCCCTTCGGTAATTTCTTGTTTCTAAACTGTAGTCCCCTACCACATTATTATAGTCCCTTAATCGACCATTGTATTCCAGTCCTCCATCACCATCAAATTTTTCATTCAAGGAACACCAACAATGATTTCCTCTAATTGATCATATGCACTATCTATTTATTCCTTCTTATGATTACATGGTGACATGCAGGCCTGAATAATGAAGTTAATTCATTTAGCTTTTACCTCCACCGATAATATCTATCACTCATCCGCTTCATGTGGGCTACGCATCTACCTCCCCTTGTGTTCAAAACTACTATAATCACCCCTTTCTGGCTCTCTCCTCCTCCACTGTATGTTACTCCATAACTATCGCTCCAGCAATCTCCAATACCCTTCCCTCTCACATTAAAAATAGCCCTAGAACATCTATATCTCCTCTCTTAATCTCTCACTTTTTATTTTCTTATTTCCCAATAATCAACATCATCATTACATTCCAAGTCTTAGCCAAGCTGGTTGTGATGTGGTATAAACATCACACGACTAAAATGCAAAAATCACTATTATACGTCAACTGAATATGATTTAGTACAAGCTGCTGTCAATGCTAGTAGTTATTAACGATATGCTGAAATTCGTGATAATACTGCAAGAATGAAAAACTAAAGTGAAGTTTTCATTCTTACAGGGAGATCATAATTGCCACACTATATAATGTCCACTACATTTTTTAAAGAAATCTCCAAAGTCTCTATCAACTGCACCAATTATACAAATATTACTCCCCATGGTTCAATTCCATGTATCATGAAAATCTCACTACATTATTGCACATCTACATTACATTGTCAACCTCTAAACTTTCATTCGGTAACTAAACACCATATTGAATATGGCTGTTGCACAATTCCTAAGTAGTTTATCTGATGTTAACTTGATGGTACAAAATGATTTTAGCTCAGAGCGTCACAAAAAAATTAATTATAACTGATACATATTCATTTTTTGATATATTCCAAATACTAGGGACGATTTTCCAGTTAACATTCACACTACTGTTTATATCTTCATCTATCTAACAGTCACTTGCAAAAATTCTACTACATAAACCAAATAATTACTTGCACAACTGTTTTACCATTTCCCACATTAAGATATTATTCTTCGCATTCTCTTTATCAAACATGGCTTGCTAAAATAACAGAATTATAATACAAAAGACAGCTGTATATACTTATGTTAGGAAAATTACAATTATCATAAAGCTTGATAAGATATACAGGGTCGCACCCAAAAGTGGTAAGACTGATTTTCTCTGGTGCGAACGGATTGGTGGAGGGGGGTCTGCCTGGCAGGGTAAGGTGGACGGGGCTCTTAGCAACAGATCGACACCAACCTCAGTCGCCTGCGGGCTGTCGTTGGGTGAGGACACCGTTTTTAGTGAAGCAAGTTTTTTGTCCGCGTCGAAAAACAAAATGAATCTGAATTTAGAGCAACGTTATTCCGTGAAGTTTTGTGCGAAACTCGGGAAGGCAACTGAGACCCTCGATATGATCAAGCAGGCTTATGGGGACACTGCCTTAAGCCGTTCCACAATATTTGAGTGGCACAAGTTGTTTAAAGAAGGTAGGGAGCTCGTTGAAGATGACCATCGCTCCCGACGGCCGTCGACGGCACGAACCGACACGAATGTGGACAGAGTGAGGACACTGCTGAACACAGACCAATGCTTAACCAGTGAAGAAATTGAGGACCAGTTGGGTCTGTCTGCATCCAACGTCCGATGCATTATTTCACAGGATTTAGCCATGCGAAAGGTGTGCGCCAAGATGGTGCCGAAAATTCTGAGTGTCGACCAACAGGCAACACGTGTGCGCATTTCCAAAGAAGTGTTAGCCAATTTGCACCGAGATGAAAATTGTTTGGACAATGTGATAACTGGTGATGAAACATGGGTTTTTCAATATGATCCCATATTTTTAATATGAATTTCTGGTAAAAAAATCAGTCCTACCACTTTCGGGTGCGACCCTGTACAGACGGTGAGATTTCAAAGTGAATACATGGCTATAAATATCCTATACTGCTCACTTTCACTGCATAAATAAACATTGGGATTTTTTCCAAAATAGTGTAAATTACAGGATCTTCTCTTTTTAGATATCCTATTAATAAAGAATGGTCAAAAGTTATCCTTCAGTACAGTCCTAACATATTGATAGCATATAATGCTGAGTGTCACTTGCAATCACACGTAAGCAATGCATAACCCTTAAAGAAAAAACATGTATATAGTACAAAAAGTCATTAATAAAATTATAATACCACTACATAACATTTGATTGTTCTAGTCTGCATTTATTGGAAACTAATCTTTCTATTAAAATAATTATGTATGTACCTGTAAGTTTCAAAATCTTTCCTATACTTTGCATCATTGTAACATCAAACACATGGTTGAAAACTAGCTCATTAACTTCCTAAACTGCCAAAAGTGTTTAACCATAGATGTGCATCAATCATGCAAAAGAAAAATTTTTGTTTAACAGGAGGAAGAGCCCATAAACTCTCCTTTATCTCTATCCAAGCACTACGCCAAACACTTACAAGCTCTAAATAAACTTCTCCTTTCTTATTTTGCTCAGTACTTGCCAAAAGAGCTGTAGAACCCAAAGGACTATGTATTTTAGCACATCTACCAATATAGAGAGCAGTACCCAAAATTCAATGAAAAAACTCTCTCTTAAAAGAGTCACAATAATTATGAAAGAGCCATGAACCTTGAAACTTAGGACTAGGTAGTGAAAATTGACTCCCAAAACTTAAGGATCTTGTTGATAAAATTCTCAAAATCTTCTCCATCTCACATCAGTAATATTCAGTAACAATATTAATATCCCTAATAGAATTGCACCTGGGACAGCTATTCCACTCAAATTATTGCATTATCTGTAAAGAGTTTCCTCTGAATAGCAGGGGGCTGGGTGAAATGATGCGTTACAGATGCTCTGAATAGGAGCTCCATATGACTGGCGTATTTAATAGACTCACAATAATAAATGGCTTCTAAAG
Source organism: Hetaerina americana (assembly GCF_022747635.1). Lineage (NCBI taxonomy): Eukaryota > Metazoa > Arthropoda > Insecta > Odonata > Calopterygidae > Hetaerina > Hetaerina americana. The sequence continues at coordinate 62,327,754 of NW_027286069.1, forward strand.
TAATAATGGAATTATAAAAATAGCATACTTAATAATATCTTAAGTAGCAATAAGTCAGTTTTAGGGACAATAATATGTTTAGCACCGAACAACATATCCTGAGAAGAATATATGAAGGATTCTACAACAAAGATATAAAAGGACAACTGATAGTCATTCTTCATACACTCGAAGCAAAACATCTTATGGAAGGTAATATTTGAAAGACAAATAGATTGGGCTAAGTACAGAGGAAGAGCAAAATGGGATACAGATAAGATGAAAACATTCATATACTGTAGTAAGGAGAGGTTAGTACATAGACAGCTGAGTTAACATGAAAATCAATGCAATTGAGGAAAAGAAAATTGATAACCATGGCAAGTACATGAGCAAATAACCAATGCTTTATTATGCAAACCTTCATGAAGACCAACTAGCATGCTAAATAGGTCTAAGATAAACAAGAGAGATAAGCTCCCATTGTTTAATTGTGGATGCTATTCAATAGTCTATAAAATACCATATCATGCAACACAATTATTGCATGAAATAAAATATCAATAAAAAATTAAAAAGAAAATATTCCAATAATTTTATCTGGAATAAGAAAAAAAATTAACTAATAAAATAGCAAGTAAGTAATAGGAACCATAGGCCAATCTTACTATCATGTATTGATACTTTAATTTAAATTTTCACTGGAAACATTACACATTTCTGAAAGATTGAATATACACAACCTATTTCAAATGCTTACTGACCATATTGATTACTAAGACATCACCAGAACACCAGATCCTACATAGCCAAACAGAAATGACCAACATTTTGAGTTGGATTACATAATAATATAAATATATAATAAATAACCAATAAACATACCTAAACATACACAAATGCATAATTGTACAAATAAATTAAGCAAAACTTTTACAAATTCTCATTTCTCATATCATTAAATTTAAATCACCCATCATGTTTATGGGATTTCATTAGTCAAGCCCACACATGATTCATAAGAGGGAGGCAATGTTGTTTAATTTCATTACTGAGCATTTTTCAAGTGTCTTCGATAAATTTCGGTTGAAAAAAGGCAAAAACTTTTTTTCTGAAATCCTAAAGAGATTTTTATGATTCGATGGCCTAAAGAAGAACCTGCACTGTAAGTTAATCACTTATTGCAGAAAACAGAAAGATGATCAGATGACCAACCTTACCAATGACCATCCCGAACTTAGCAACCATCAAGTTCAGACTAGGACAGTCTCATTTCTTAATGTTATTCCATGATTTTGCCTAGTCTGAACTTCCAAGGAATAGTAGAGAAACCTCTTCAGTCCCACAATTCACAATTTAGTTATCACATGAGCATGATTTCTCTGCTGGGTAGCATCATCAGGTCATCAACCCTGTTTATGCTGTGTAGCAGCAAAACCATGTTGAATAAATTGTGACTTGTGGAACTGCAGAGCTTTTTCTACATTCCTTGGAAGTACGGACTAGACAAAATTATGAAATAACATTAAAGATTTAAGTTTTCCGGGATCTACTCCACATTGGTCCATTTTTCTGGGATAACATATTTGTCGGTGTTGCAGTTGGTGAAACTGTTGTTCCAGAAATATGGACCAATATGGAGTAAATCCTAGAAGACTTAAATCTTCAATATCTATGCACCGTAGAAGCCTTAAAAAGGAATTCATGAAATGAGATACTCGATGAGTTTCTACTGAAGGAAGATGCGATATCGTGGAAACCACCGATACTAAAATGGAGAGCACAAAATATTGTTAAACAGAAAATGCAGTCTATTCTGAATCCTACACTTTCCAATGTTCATTTATACATTTTACACAAAATGATTAACACTAAAACATTTTTTGTTCTTCTAAAAATAAATCCTCCCAAAATTCTTCTGGTGACATGGAATGGCTTTTGAAGCTTAATTTCCCACTTCAACTGTTTCTCAATATCAAATTGTGTTAAAATCTACCTCTGAGCTATCATCAAGATTTTCCATTAACACACCACTGAGGATAATCCCACCACTTCTCTTACCCCTTACTCCTCTCCTTTAAACGTGTTGTCATTAACAGTGCAGTGAAAAAAGGTCTACGCACCTCCCAACTTTTTAAAACACGTGTGCCACTCCCTTCTCCTCCCATATGGAGAGAGAGAGCCACCAAAACTTTACTTTGTAGTTATAAACAAACTACAGGGAAATCTATCCTTTCAGCAACAATAAGGATTAGCAAATAAATCTTGTGATAATTATGGTTTTACCTAAATTACCTAAATACATTATGACCAACAATTAAAAAAGTATTGAAATACCTAGCTTTGAATAAGTTGTGTGAATACTAAATGAAACTAAGCACAAAACCTTTTCCTCATGATCATTTTTACTTGACTTTAGTAATTCATAAAATTGCATCTCATCTGTAATTGGCCAGTATTAACTCATACATTTAACAGGTGGATAATGATAACAAATCCAAAACAGACATCTGTGAGGAGTTTGAAAAATCATACTCAAATAACTGAACAATAGTGTGTGTTAAAAATTAACAACTGGGTTTGAGAAAAGCAAGTAGGAACCAGAACAGAAGAATGTATGCACAGAAAAACATGAGGATTCAGACATGGCACTCTGATTTAAATAAACAAAGACCCAGAATGATTCTATTTCTGGCCGAGTTAAAGGCAAAATGGACTAATGCTGGATGGCCAGAGGAGTTCAATGCAGTATTAAATGGAATAGTATTAAGTGCGCAGCAGTTGGCCATGGAAATGTTTCCCATGACATGAACATCAGAGCTTATAGCTTCTTCCCTTCCTATATTATCTTAAGGCTTTTCAGCTAGGAAGGACATTTTCAATGCCAACAAAACAAGTATTTAATATTCTCCAGGAGAAGACTTTTATTTGAAGTTGGAGAAACACTGGAAAAAGCATATTGAGCTACAAGGACATTATGGTGAAAAATTAAAACAAATCTACTTAAAATAATTTGTTTTACTATTTTTTCCTAAGGACTTATTGAGCGACACACATTATATATTTGATAAATTAAAAATCATAATATGAATTCTGAACATGTTAAATAACTTTGGGAAATTATAGTAGAATATTGAAGACATTAATGTTAAATCAAAATTTCCAAAAAATCAGGCTGGGTGAAATTAGGATTCAACATCATTCTACAACTTAATAGCTGAATTCATACCAAGGTTCGATATTTCAGTATGAGCAATTTTAACAATGTAACTATTGAGATCAATTTATAAGCAGTCACACGAATCAATTCATTTAAAAAATGGATTAAATAAATACTAATAAAAACTGTACACGAATAAAAGAGAATAAAGCATTAATTACTTAATGCTAAGTTGGATTGAAAAATAAATTATCTGAAATGTCATGTTACCCTGAACCTTGATTATACAATGCATAAACCACCATATCCCATTATCATAAGCTGCTGCCAAAAAAGTACATCCAAATATGTACGAACAAGAATATACAGTAAGGTCATTCCAGATATCATTGAAGAAAGAGAAAATCCTAACCAAATCTCATATTCTTACGGATAAAAAACTTTTCCCCACAGATAATAAACTTAGGCATGATATTAAAAAATAATATTAAATTCAACTATAAAGTCAAAACACAACTGCAAGTAAAAAATATATCACGTGAAAATTACCCATTGAAAGAGCGGTCCTGATTTTACCACAGAGGCAGTGTTATCACATGCCTTTGATTGTCCCGAAAAATTATGACGCCAATGCATCAATAACAATTCACAGGTATTTCAAAACTTTTTTAAGCTCAGTGTCATTTACAAGTTTAACAAAGTACATTAAATATATGATTTTAGTGAACCGAGTCAATAATAGATGAGATATGAGAGATTTAACTTTATAAGAAAAATTTATCAGCACTCATTTCATACCTTTACTTGACTTGAACTGTTAAACCTGAGGCTTTTGAAGAACAACTGTGATTTAACTTACAGTGACCAAACAAGCAAAGAAAAATTCTATCATAAAAAAAATGTCTACATCAATGCCATATTATTTGCAAATAGTTCATGATTCAACAAAATATGTTTATGTAAATTGCTACAGAATTAATTTTATTTATATTTCCAACTAAAATTTTCCTGAAAAGAAAAGGAAATTAAGATGCACATTTAAATTTGAGAAAAGGAACTAACCTCACACCAATAATCCCATTTAGGTGCCACAGTATTGTTAATGGTTTGGGTTCGATACTCCTGAGCACCAACTGTGATAATTGCATATGGATCTGATTTCCCTTTACCCAAGACACCTATGTCCTTCTTCATCAAATCCTTGGCTTCGACCACGTGTACTCGAAGGACACCCTATAATAAGAAAAAATAAGTTTTAACTTCATTACAAAAGAATATCAGTTAATCATTTTCCAAACCATTTTATTTTCTGTTACAGCTATAATAACCAAATTTATAGCATGGGAAATTTGATATAAAACAACTGAAAACCAAATATTAGTCAAGCCATGAAATGGAAGTCTCACATCATACATACAATATGACTGGTTAAAATTACATCACAGGCTGTTTCTTTCAATGACTTGTTTTCTATATGACTTGTTTTCTTGATAAACAGATCAGACTTTTTCTTGTTTATACCCTTACAGTGTGTGGCGCTTACATCCGGACAAATTTCAATTTTCAAATTTGAATTTCCCGCCATATCGTAGTTTCGCTGAAGGTTGCGATTGGCATTCTTGAAAGCTATGGGCATTTAGTAAACGGTCATAACCTTGAAATAGCCAAGGTTACGCACAAGTGAGGAGTACAATCGAAGAGCCATTATTATCCAAAGTGTTTGCGCTGGGCGTTTGCCCAGTGAAATAGTTCGATTCTTTGGGGACCCCAGGTCAACTGTTTACGATATTTTAGCTTAGTATAATTCTTCGGAGAGGTCTGGGGAAGGTTTCGCTAACCTGGCAAGGAAACCTCATTCGAGGAAATGCTCAGGCGCTGACTTCAGAGGAATTTGGTAATTTTTTGCGAATTTCCAAATTTTGAAGAATGTCTTGAAACCGTATATGGCAACTGTGGCCTAAGGGAGACAATATGTCTTTCAACAGGATGGTGCACCAGCTCATACGAGTCATTTAGTGCAAAACTGGCTCTCAGATAACATTGATATGTTTTGGTCAAAGGAGTTCTGGCCCCTGAATAGCCCGGACTTGAACCCCCTCCATTATTATGTTTGGAGTGTAGTCGAAAGAGTTACCAATAAGACGAGACACCCTACTGTCGCATCTCTACTCACCGCTATCGTAGCAGCATTTGCAAATATGGACAGCATTGTTTTAAAGAGTGCGTGCGATCGATTCAGGACTAGATTGGAGGCGGTCATTGCAGCTGAAGGAGGTTACATTGAGTAATGTTTCTTTTGACAGATACCACTACTTGTACGTAACAGGATTTTCATTTGTATTTTTTTTAATACATTTGCTTTTAAACAAAAGTTTCATTTGTCTGGATTTAACTGCCATACCCTATATAAGATACTCATACCAAATAGTACACGGCCCACTAAGCGGCAAAGAAAAAGTTTGCAATATGTTTTACTAGTATAATTCTTGAGTTTTGGAAAACATCAGCGAACAAAATTCATTCCCCAAGAACTAAGTCCACTTCAATATCAAAGAACAGAGGTAAACCACAACATGAAAATAAAGGTCATGCTAACTCATCTGAGAGCAAAACACAAAATCAAATAAAACAATTGATCTGGCTTCTGTATACATCCATTTTAAGCCATTAACTTGGCAAATAAAATAAAAGTTTATGCAAGGTATGTCACAATCCACTGAAGTAAAAATTTCTGAGACTTTCACTTGCATCAACCTCACTACAAAATAATATGTAAAACATTTTAAAGCATAGTGTCATTTAATTTGTAAAATCTGCATCATTTTTAGAGCAACTCATTGTATTGAAGTGGATTGATAAGAAGCATCAACTGTTTACACCAAAATGCAATAAATAATTCTGGATTGTCCCTCCCAAATAAAAAATGGCAATGTATTTATCATCATACTTAAGATTGCATAGACTTTCTTGGGAAAAAACTTTCCCATCCAAAAACATGCAATAAGGGAATAATAAATAAATGTTCAAGCAAAGTACTGAATCATAAAAGATTGAATAGTACCCGTAGTTGAGGTAAGGCCGGAAGAAAAACTAATAAATGTGTTAAATTCACAGCATATGCCACCTCTAAAGAAGATTTTATGCATTATTATACCTCAGGTTCTGGAGAACGAAGAATTCGAGCAGGTACATTTTCCGAAAGGGTTATTGGCAATTTGTTCGGGAGTACCATCATAGAAGCAACTGTCTCCACAATAATACGGCGGAGAATGTCACTTAATCCAGGCATATCAAGGAGGTCTGCTACTCCAACCAGATTGAAGTCAATGGTAGGATTATTAAGGAAGAATATCTGAAGTCCACCAACAAGAGGCATCTCGCGTATCAGGGGCTTCATCACCACTCGGACCATACCATGAATCTATAATGAATAAAACTTCAATCAAATATCATTAGAAGAGCACATTATTATTATAATTAAAATCCACACGTGCAGATAGACAGTGTCAGGTGGCACACAAGTCCCAAGTAATCACAAAAGATAATAGATAAAATCAGTCTGGAAAACAAAAGATCACTTAAAGGAAGCTTCAAAACAAATCTCTATCACAACAAAGAAAATCCCCATCTCATTAACATCAATCAATCAGCAAGACAAAAAAGATTAATTAAGAAAAAATTAAGCTGTTAGATATAATTTTAAACCACACATCAATAAAATTATTATATATATTCCTTACATCTTTTCTTAAAAGTATGCACTCTTTTAGGAAAGGGCTCAAATAGTTTTGCAGGTAAGGTGTTCCAATCAACAATTGCTTTATTTAGAAAAGAAAATTTTTTTATTCATTCTTTTTGCCTGGCATTTTACCTTGATGTTGTGGTAATTTCTCCTTAAAAATATAATTATATATATTTATAATAGGAAACTCATTTTTAACTTTACATTACTTTCCGTGATCTTTCATCCAACATTTTATGTACCTTGCTTACAAGTGACAAGCTTGTACGTGACAACTTCCATTTAAATTGCATTCAGCTAAAATATTTTCAAGATATCCCTTTCAACAGTAGCCTACCAGTGGAGGGAAGGTTTTAGAATTATCCTGGCATTCCATGCTACTGTGCTCCTAAGCTCTGACCAACATGACCTGAAATATGCTTAAACCCCATACTGCATCAAAAGTAGTCTAGTGAGTTATCACCTCCTGCCACACACCCTAGAGGTGGCTTTCCAGGTACCATGTATGTGTGAATGAATGCATGTACATATTATAATAACTTGTTCTTTAACTTCCTCTCCTCCTTAAACACAATCCAAAATGCCTATTCTTTTTCTCCCTCCAACACCCAGCATTCTCCCCTCTATCATCATCTTCAAAATTCCACTACCTCTCAGCACCTCCTTCACACACTTGTCCTGCCTTGTTTGAATTTATCCCAATAGCCATCTTTCTTCCTCTACCATGCCAAGAACGCCATTATTTTTCTTCCTTTCTGTCCATTTTCACATTCTCCTCCACACACATCTCAAAAACCTCCAATCTACTCTCTTGCCAAGCTTACAATCTATGCAAAATTATGCTCCAATTCAAAATTGTCACTAGTGATTTCATTAACTTACATAACTTAAAGTGCCGGTCATCAACTCTTGCCTCTTTATAAATACTTCTTTTAATGTCCCCACCACTCTGTCTCCACTATCCAAAACACTTCTCAAATAGGTGAACTGTTCTACCTGTTCTCATTTGTCCCCTGACTTAAATGCTTATCTTAGCCTTTTCTTGAGAATCCCATTATCTTCAATTTGAATGTCTCATTCCATACCTATCACATTGATTCTGCGAATCACTGCGTAATAAAATTTGGCTGACTGGCAACCTAACACTTGATCATCCACAAATTAACTGACTTGATTTCCCTACCTACTCTTGCTTCAGACTCCCATGCACCCCAGCCGGCCACTCCCTTACCACTTCCGCAGTATATATGTTGAAAAAAAAAAGGTAATAATGACCATCCCTAGCTTACTACCCTGTCTAGCACAGCATACGACTACTCTCAATCCACCATTTTCATGTGTGCAGTAGTTTTATGGATAGGCAACCGACAGTTGATGTCATTTGCACCATTAAGGGATGGATGGGAAAGGAAGGGTGGAGTGAAACCCAGCATCAGCATTAACCTACTCTTGGCAAAAGGCACCCAGGGGTCAGCAGTATAACGTCCCATCAGATGGACGTCATACTCTACAAGTGCTCTACACAAAGCACCTCTAGTAGGGATCAGGATACCACTGCACAATATTTGTTGGCTCCAGGATTTGAACCAGGGCCCTCTTGGTGGGAAGCCTGTATGTTAGCCACTGCACAATCCTTATCCCCCAATGCCAATGCCCCCATGTGTGTAGTCTAAGGCATTCAAAGATACCAGATCAGTCATCCATCATTGGGGTCCTCCTATCTTCTGCAACATTTCATTAATTGAACACCGTTTGCTTTGGTATAATGTCTTCTCAAGACCTATTAAGGTTGAAAATACATCTCATTTTTATTGTGTTCCTTTCCATCAGGGGCCTCATTATTGCTATGGCATCAATCATACCCATTCCCTGTTTAATCCAAACTGATTTCCTCCAAAGAACTCATTTACTGCCTTCTCTATCTTTTTTTTATGATCTGAAGTAATACCTTTGTCCCACATGAAATCAAAGTTATAACCCTCACATATTCTGCTTTTCACTCTTTTGGAAACAGTAAGAATACAGATCTAACAAAGCCTTCTGGCTAAATTCCTCTCCAATAAATGGTATGAATTAGACCATAAAAGTGCTCCTATCCTCATTTTCTTAAATTCTTGAATACCACTACAAGAATGTTATCAATTCTCACATCCTTCTTTGATTTCGATTCTTGTTATGCTTTCATACCTAATGCCTCACATTCCAGTATTCCTGATTCTAAGCTATCATTTCCTTTATACAATCCATCCATCTTATCGGAACCTTTATGCATAGATTAATATTTTACTTGCTTCATAGTGTTGTACATGCAGTTTCCTTTCTCATATCTCAGGATTGAAAAAATGAACACCTATTTCAAATCCTGTTGCTCAAGTTTCTTGTTTAGCTTCTGGTACTTTTTTCTCCCTAATCCTGGGTCCACATTCTTTTGATTTTCTCCTTTCATCCATCTTCCCTGTCATTTCTTCTGTAATCAATGGCTTCCTAACATTTTTTTATTTCATTTAGAACTTTCTTTTTCCTCATTTGAGATATTCTCATTTTTCTCTACCTTCTCATTTTTCCTCTACAGTACCCATCCCCTTATCCTCACTCAGAAATTTATTTACCGTTGTCCCTGGCAGTCTTTCCTTTTCATCCCAGGTGTCTTCTGCATTCCATTTCCTCATATTCTACTCTTTCTCATTCTCTAAAATTAAACATACTTCATTAGCACTAAACTGTGGTCCAAATCTGCAACTGCTCCCAGAAAACCCTAGGTTGATAATGCTATTCCTAAATCAATAGTTAACCAAATTATAATTTAACTGACAACTTCCTACACTGCTAGGCAGTTTCTATGGTTCTCCAAGTCTACTAATATGATTAAATCAAGTTTTAGCTATAATTGAGTGTTATTTCTCCAGTAAAACACTACAGTTTCCTCCATGTAGCCATTCCTTTCTCCTAAACCATACTCACCTGCCTCATTCTCTTATTCCCCTTCTCCCACAACTGTATTCCAATTCCGTCATCACTACCAAAAGTTTTCTTTCAAGTACATTTGCAATAATTTCATCTGATCACATAGATGGATTAATAATTTTTTTATTTGAACGAAATTGAGAATATAAGGTCCCTTCTTCCATTTCCTCCTTCCTCCCTATGACAACTTGTTGGATGGTGCACATACAATACCACTAACTTTAGATGGATCAGCTCTTATTTCTAATAATATTATTCTCTAATTCACCTGTTCCACATGTATTATTACTTTGTGTTTTCTACCAAGTTAAATGTAAATTAAAATACATAATTAATACAGTCACCTGAAAATCTTTGATTCCTCCTTTGATGGCACCAATTGAAAACGAGATGTCACAGTCACCAGCATAGCTAAATTACATAAAAAAAGAGAAAAATATGAGAGAAATAAATAGCCAATTCTTCAACTTCTAATTCATACTCAATAAATGTATACTCACAATATATCCAAATCCATTATTATCTCATTCCTTGAAACATTTCTATCATACACTTTTACCCCTCCAACTCTTGGTGGCTAAAAGAATATTAATTGACCCAATTAATAAGTTGGTGACTACATATGTGTATTCACAAATTTAGATTAAAACAATGCAATATATTCAATGTGTCACTACTTTCATATCATTACACAAAATTTATACTCACAATGCTGCCAAGAATCATTCTTTCAAATTTAAAACCATTCATCTTGTAAGCTGCCAAACTGTCCCGCACTGCTGGCTCAATAGTATCCTTAAGCAAATCTCTAGCATAATGATTGAAATTTGGCCAAACCTGACGTAAAATCTGCAAATTAATAGGAGATGATGGCACTTGAAAATATTAATCCTGTTTCCATAGAATTAAATCTTTCTTAAACACCTCACTTCACATTTCCCAATAAACTTTGAAGTCATCTGTGTAAATTTATTTAAGCCATTCTAATAACGGTTAATTTTGGATGGACCCTGACAACTATTAAATAATATATCTCAAGCAACAGTTTTAACATTTGCAAATGTCTTTTTTGTCAGGGTATAATATTTACAATATGTGCATTTTTAATAAATTAGTAATGGGCTGAGAAGGCTCACTGCACAATAATCACCCAATATTCCCATGCTCCATGCTCATAGTTCCACTTAAATGTAATTGCATTAGTTATGATCCATGGCACTGACTATCTTTGGTGTTCTGATGGAATAAATTGACTTAATCATTTCCATTAACCCAACATGAATTCTATGGTTTTCGGCTCAACTTTAAGGAACTTCATGATGAAAAGTGAAAAATAATGACTTTGCAAGTTCCACTGATTTTTATTTTGAAAACGACCGATTTCCTCGAATAGTCGCCATCGTCAGGTGACCCTGACCTGATGATGCCGAATTGTCGATGAAACCGATCATTTTTAATATAAAAATCAGTGGAACTTATAAGTTATTATTACTCACTTTCCATTAACTCAGGTTGTAGGGTAGCAACAGCTATGAATTTACGAAGAATTGCCAAGTTCTGCTTCAGTAAATCCGATATAGAGTGCTTTCATGCTGATAATTCAGTGATAGTCAAAGAAGTTAACAAGGGAGAAAAAGTTGAGCCAATCTTTGCTCACACAACTTAATATGTGGCAGAGAAAATACTGAAACAATATTTGTGGTAGAAGAAAGGAGGTCAAGAAACTGGAGGATTCAGTATTTTCTGTACTCAACCCATATCTATTCCAACATTTCTTCAGATGATGTACCCATGATCTCACAATGGCTTTAATCTCTTCCTTTATTCTCCACTAACTTAACGAGGTTCATTAATTTCCTTAGTATGGAAGAAAATGCCACGCTTTAAATAAGCAAAGAAAATATCAGAATAATTGAGGTCAATCCTTGCTACTTCAAATAATATTGAGCGAATCAGACTGTTATTAATGAAAAAAGTGAAACTAAGAAAACCGGAAGGTTTCACTGTAGAAAAAAAAGTACGCATCGAACAGCCAAGATGAACAGATTGTTCTCTAAACTTTACGAAACAAAGTTTGACAGATAATTGACATCAGATTGAACGAGAATATAAATTCAAGACACCGCAACATGAAAACTCCATGAAAGATACCAACTTTCACAAGGAGTGGGGCTATAGAAATAAAGAGTTTTGAAACAATAACGAGAGGAGTATTTCGAAAACATACATAATTCCAAATATCTAGTCAACAAAGAACAAACACTTTTGGGAAAAAATTACTTACTCTGTTAATCCATTCTGCTCTTTCAACGTCTGGGAAAAATACCTGCAAGATTGTTTTCACTCAATTAATGGGAGACAAATCATGAACTTCGGTCGAAAAACTTTTGTTAACAAGTGTTTCCTTTCATATGAAGTACATTGAAAGAAAGCATGGTTAAAAATAACTTCAAATATGGTTAATACGAATAGTTTTCTGCCTTCCATGACAATTGCAAAATACTCCCCATTTCTTGCCTGAGAGTACTATTGGCGGTATTCAACAAATTAACTATATATTCGGCAAATTTAAAATTGCCGCTGGGAAAATACATTATTAATCCATTGAAAAATACAAACCAAAGGGCAAATTATATTATTTAAAGGTGCACACACAAACATCACGGTGAAGAGCTTTTTAACATACAGATACCACGAAATTTATGGATAGGCAAAGACCAATAATTGAAGTTATAAAATAATATTATCTCATATTATAAATACAGTAAAACAAAAGATCATTCGAAAAATATACCCAAGTAGGCAAGTCGTCGACACGAGCCAAAATAACTTCTTTTTCGTTGCACAAAGCTGCTGCTTTAGCCACATTCCTTCGAAGATCTTTATCTTTCTTCCATTCTTCACGCATTACCGACAGTATTACCGGCCCTATGAGCCAAGCTGAACTACAGCCGAAATAACCAAGCAAGTATACTACCATAACCTGACTTATCCTCTTCACAAATGTATAACAAACACTAAGAATACTATAACCTGCGATTTTTTTATTCGCTATTGAAACTTCTTTACCGTGGTTGTTGTCACCCATTTTTGCAAACTTTAGCTGCCAAAAGATTTCCAAGACAACCTACACACTCTGGATGACATCAACTGAACTCAACTACGGCCTATCATGCGGGCTTACGTTCAATTACCTCACTCCACCACGCCTACAATTACGCACCTCCAGAAATACTTGACAACGAAGCAACGCAGGCCGCTTCATAAGGAAATAAATGGTCAAGGTGGCTAGGACGACGTAAGAAAAGATTTATTTTCAATCTACAGTTTTTTTCCTGTTATTCCTATATTATATGCAATTTTTCCTTTAAAAAATAATTAATTAAAAATAAAGCAAATACTTTGGCAAAGAGCTTGAGTTCTGGACAAACTCCCGGTTTTCACCGCGATTTTCAAAATTCTTTACAAGTTATTTCATAGGGAAAATCTTTAACCTTGCCAGCGTCTACTATTCAAATATTCTACATCCCTAGCGATGTGTGTGCTCTATCCTCATAATCTTTCTTATTCTTGGAATAGTATTATATTTTTTCTATTTTGATTTCTCTATACACTTCTACTACGTTCACCTGACATCTTAGCTTGTAAGATAAGTCATAATTGCTTAGTTCAGGAGAGTAATCCATAATTCAGAGGAATATTAATATGAAAATACATTTTATTATGCGAATGCAAACTAATACAAGATTATAGTTGACCTTGAGAACATCTCCACCCTTCACCCTTTCCTGTCCATCCCCTATGGCGCAAATGACCTCAGCTGTCGGTCGCCTCCCCTAAATACTACTACTGCTACAATGTAAATGGACAGTCGGATAATGTTAAATAAGATATCGTTGAGCTTTCTTTTGACTGGCCCAAGTAAATTATGAGAGAAAGTGAGAATGAGCGCAAAAGTTAATAATCAATTCTGGAAAGTTTACAATATAAATGCATAATCGGTTCATTTCGGTCTGAGCTTTCATCAATTATTGAGCCTAAAAGTTTGGTACTCTTAACTTTCTTCAGAAGATTATCGTTGATATAAAGATTCATTTCAAGGGTTTCTTTTTTCTTAAATTATGAAGAGCTAGTTTCTTCAAAATTTATTATAAGCTCATTTTTTGTGAGCCGGTGCCCTAAGAGTGTCTAGATATTATTAACATTAGACTCTAGCAATGAGTTGTGCTTGTTACATGGTATTAAATTCTCATACATTTTTAATAGCCATTACTGTAAAATCGTCAAATCCAGTAATTGATTATTGCTGAAAATATACATGTATACAGCATTCAATAATTCCTTGCCTCTTACTGAGAAAATAGAAATAAATGTGGATACTTGATCTTCACTTTGCAAATCAGCATGATTCACTAAGGGCTAGGCCTGATTTAAGTTTAGGGGTATTATTATCAAGTAAGTATTTATAAACTTGGCTAGATATTCTAGATCAAATGTTTTATTTCATTTGCAGAGACATTCAAGAAAACAGTGAAATGGAATCTTGTTTAAAATGAAGAAGAGGTTTATTGTTTATTGTGATCTCATGGGGGCAATTACTGTAGTTGCCAATCAAAACCTATGTGATCACTGATGTATTAGCATTGACATTCATTTACGTATGTAAACCTTATATAATATAAAACCAAGGGCAACACTTCAACTTGAACTGTAGAGATTGTGGGTGGAATGCATGATCTCTTTGCAAGGAGTTCTCTGTTTGATGCCAGTTATTTCGCATTCAAGGTCCGATATCTTGGTCTTTGCTATCCATAAATTCCATCCTAGGTCTTCCTCTTTTCTTTTATCATCTAATCTTCCCCAATAAGATTTATACGCAATCCAACGTTTTATCAGGTGTTCTAATAGCCTATTGCTCCTGTCTGTCAACTTGTACTTCCCCTTTTCCTATCGCATTGACACGAAGTTTTGAAATGGATAGATAACAGAAACATAAGGATAACGCGTGTGTAGCAATCTGTCATGAACCATCTTTTCGTTGAGTTCTTCATTGATTCACGGACCAGCGGACCGCGTCAGTAGAGGAGCTTCAACAGCGCGTCCTATTTTTCCCAAAGAATTACGTTAAGGTGAAATTCATGTTATCAACCACATAAGTGACAATTGATGCCGCCGGATCATAGCTCACTTCACCTTTTGGGTCTGTTTATTACCTTTGGTTGGGTTTCGGTTATTTCGTCTGAATATGAATGTTTGAGTATTTTTTCTCTTCGAAGAAGTCAACGCATTTTACTCTCTACTCCAACGCGTCCGTTGATCAACAATTTTACAAATGTTAATTCGGCAATCGTTGTCACGTCATTCCTTTTTACCGAATAATAAATATGCATATACCTATTTCTTTAGAAGTATCCGCATACCATTTCGTCCTTTCCTGTCCATCCCTAATGGCGCAAATGACCTCAGCTGTCGGTCGCCTCCCCTAAAAGCTACCATTTCGTCGCTAATTGTAGACCCACCATTGGCTAATATCTTCTTGGACCTCATGAACGAGATAATTTTTATGTACTCGAAACTTCTGGTTACTAATAAAGCTCGACCCCTAAAATAAACACACTGAACGTCGGTGAGACTCTGACCCCCAGACTTTTGGTAAAATCAACACAAAACTCCACCTGACGGGGTGGCTCCGACCTATAGTTCGCAATAGCCCCCTCCCCCCATACTAGGCCAGCAAGCGTAGACGTAGACAGAATATCATTAAATAAGGATACCTCAGGTCCAGGCATGCTCAGCGGGGAGATAGAGGGGAAATTATGGGGATTGAAAACAAGTAAGGCCGTGGGAGTTGACAAAACCCGCGGAACTACAATTCGTATATAAGTTTAAGGAACTTGGAAGTTTTCAGATACCAATTCTTAGTATTTATGATTATTGATTTATATATGATTTATGAGATCATCTGAGGAACTAGGCTGGGAATCTCTCAAGGAGCGAAGGTTGAATAATAGATTTAATCTCTGGCATAAATTGCAAGGGTCTTTTTGTCGATAATGTTAAAATATATTAATTGCCTCATCGTAATGTGTATGAGAGATCATTTCAATAAAATTAGAGAGATTACGTGTAGAACTGATAGATACAGGGTGCGGCAGCATAACTTCCTTTTTTTCAAACGCAAAACGCTTTCCAAAAAGGTAGTTATGCTGCCGCAATCTGTATGAGATATAATTTTTCCCACGAAGGATCAGAATAACTCTACTGCCGCACCAGGGGGAGGAAATATTTTTCTTTTTGTTATTCTCAGTAGCCTATTATGTTGTCTTCATCTCATCTAGCCTTGGTCATTGTCCTTCTCGTTACTAGCAGCTCCTTGTATGCCAAGAGAAGTATACAAGTATATCACTTAGATATTGTAGAGGATGTACCTGTCGTTTCATAGCCTACATTATTATTTTACAATATGATGTAACTAAAAATTAAGAACTAATTGTGCAGTTTCTAGTGGAAAATTGTTACTATCCTTTCCATGTTCAATGTTAAGAGGTGGGTGATTTTTGATTTTGAATATCTATTATGTTAACACAATATATAGTCGCATATATATATATATATATATATATATATATATATATATATATACAAATATTTACAGTAGGTATAATAAAATATTTAGAAACAATGTCAGAGATAAAATAGATGCCTGCAATTGTTCTTGACTAGCACGCTACGTCAGAGGTCAGTCCCTCAGTCAGACAAGAACATGAGTTCATTGTACGACATTAATTTGAGGATAATTTCTATTTGTAATCTCCAATGATTACGGTCCGAAATTTGGGGATCTGGTTGGTGGGGAGGCTAGCTTACTGGCTTTCCACCTTGAGGTCCCGGGTTCCTGGAGGCGACAGATATTAATTCAATGGATCCCTACTACTTCGTGGATAGCACTTTCAGTGAATAAACCGTCCGTCGAATGGGACGTTAAACTGCGGATCCCTTGGCGCCTTTCGTTAAGAGTAGGCTAATGCTGACGTCGGATTTCTCTCCACCCTTCATCCTTTCCAGTCCATCCCTAATGGCGCAAATCACCTTAGCTGCCGGTCGCTTCCCATAAAAACTCCTGCCGAGCGAAATGTATATGTTTATTTTACAGTCACTCACATTTTCGGAAAGTATTTTTTGGGATTGTGAGACATTTTACTAGGGTGCTTCAAAACCAAAGCTTCGTCGGCCATCCTGCTGCTGAGATATGGGCTCAATAAGCTCTCTGCCTGACTAACAAACGATGCTGAATTCTGGATACGAATGCCCAACGAAGGTAACTTGTGAGCGGAGGTTTTCTCATCAACAATTTCATCGGTGACTCATCTTCGCGCATTCTCCGAAAACGGTTTCCCCTCTGCCTTGACTCGATGGCATAAGCTACAGCTACGGATGCACTTGCACTACTCTCTTCAAGTAAACTCCCCTTCCCTCGGGGCTGGGGTGACGTTTGCCCGAGAAAAATTGACTAACACCAATGGGATATAGGACTTATTAAGTTTTCCGTGCATTGTACGGCCATGAAAGCGCGCAGCTCGCTGTGAAAGTAAACGAGGCTCTTGCGAAATAACGATTAATATCTCCAGCGCTCTTAAAAATGTAGACACATTTACTCACGCGACCTATTTCACAAGGAATATCGAATAGGTAGGATGGGATACCGTGAAAAACTTAACTACAATCAGGACATTTTTAGAAAAGTAAACTTCATTGTAACAATTTGGGCACACACTACGACTTCCAAATAAATTTCACTAAATCAAACAACCTACCGGATTTTCGAGAGGGTGGTAGTGGTAGCATTCATTTGGGAAGGCGACAGACATTTAAGGTAATTTGGATTAAGAAACAATCGATAGATGAGTATGAAATGGCGACCTGCGACTTTGGCTGATTTATGATACTATCAAGATCAGTGGCTTTGATGGAAGGGGGACACGGGGGGGAGGGGGGGGGTGATCCGCCAGCCTCCATAATCCGACCCGACGTATATCGCCGGCAGCATTTACATGTAGTTAAATGCTGTCGCCTTATCAGAGTGTCGATGATTATTATTATTAAGTACCCTTCGAGCCACCACTAGGGCGTGTGGTAGAGTATGATCACACACCATACCGACCCCTTAACCCAAAATACCTTCCCCTCCCAGTGCGTTTGGACAAACATTATTTTATTCTAATTCCTTATTATTCATGAGAAAAAAGGCATCTTAAATCTATTTGTTCGGCACTTAATCTCTCGAATTTTATTGAG
The DNA here is from genome assembly GCF_022747635.1 of Hetaerina americana. NCBI lineage: Eukaryota > Metazoa > Arthropoda > Insecta > Odonata > Calopterygidae > Hetaerina > Hetaerina americana. The sequence goes on from NW_027286069.1 coordinate 62,345,894, forward strand.
ATGATCTCTCATACCATAATATGATGAGGCTAATAGCACATTTCAACATCATTGCTAAAGAGACATCCTTCCAATTTATGCAAGAGATTTAATCTGTAATTTAACCTTTGCTCTGTGAGTGATTCCCAATCTAGCTCCTGTAGAATTTTGGATACTCCATGAAGTTTATCATAACAACATTTTACAAATCTAGCTCCTCTGCTCTGCATGAAATCCAATTCACAATCAATCCAACTTTGTGAGGATCCCACATACTTGCAGTATATTCTAAATGAGGTCTAACCAATGACAGATAACATTTCTCTTTGACCTTTTCATCACATTTACCCAGTACTCTTCCAATAAACCCTAATTTTTTGTTAGCTTGTCTACATATTTCCTGTATATGTTTCACCCAGGAAAGGTTGTAAGTAAGGGTCATGCCTAGGTATTTAATTGAGTCTACAACTTTCTATTTCAGTGTTCCTTGTTGTTATTGCTGCTTCTTGATCCCATTTAGACCTGAGAGCATCTCAATGTAGTCAGAGTACACATGTTCATCATAGACACCCTGCTACCTACTTGAAGACATTAGAAACATTCAAAGGAACTAAATTCACCAAAGTCATATTTGGAAACCTTAAAAAGAAAGGTTATAATAATGAAATTCTCAGAGAACAGGATCACATGCTGCATATCAAAGCAAGGATGATGAAGGTTTTTTAGGATAGGGATTAAAATCTTACTTTTTCCAACCATTATGGCTAGTGAAAATTGAGAAAGAATTATACATATTAGCTAGTAATAGAATGCAATCATATGATAGAGAATTAGTGGTCCCTACTGGAGAGATTAAAAATTAACATTGTTTACAATGCTTAGGGAACAATTTGTATTGATGCCTCATGTCAGCAGCGACAGAGTATCAATAGTAATAAAAGGAGAATGATAAGGCTACGAAGTGCGGGCATCGCCGAACCTAAGTGTGTTCACTGAGTAGGCAATATAAATGATAAGATAAAAATTACATGAGAAGAATTACGCAGAGAAAAATATCAATGTTTACCTGAAGGATTCCTGTATAGGATATTTATAGAATTGAAAAAGGAAGTTGTCAGATATGATTCGTATGCCCACAAGAAAAATTATGAGGATAAGGTAAAACTTGAAGATAAATAAAAAGCAAAAGGAAAGCATGTAGTAGAAGAACAGAATACAATGTTATTCTAAAAATAGCCCTAGAAAGTAAAGATTAAAGGGAAAAATTGCATTTATTGGGAATTTGAATGAATGCTGAAGGAATAATGAAGTAGGTTTCGGATATTATAATCCATAAAACACTAAGCTATACATTCCTTTATTCACATAAAATTAAAACTTATACTTGTTCAACATATTAAAAAGCCACATGCTAGGTGTACATTTCTCTGGAAGTTATTTGTCAACTGCAGAGACGGATATTACTGGGAATGTTAGAATAAGGTCTACAGTGTGCTAAGTGAGAAATAATTCCGCCCCTCTTCAGAGTATATAAGGGTTATCCCAGAAGTACCCAACCCAACAAAGAAAACACAGAAATTTTGGAAAAAAATGTATTTATTTTTCAACATAATCTCCTGTCAGCTCTACACACTTATCCCAGTGATGTTCAATAAGTTCGATACCTTTTTTATAATAAGAACTGTCTTGTTCCTCAAAATAGCCATTAACTGCTGACATCACTTCTTCACAGTCGGAAAATCTTTGACCACTGAGCCATTTTTTCAAGCTTGTGAACAGAAAATAATTCAAGGGGACTGAATATGGCGAATAGGGTGCATGAGGTAGCAATTCGAACAATTTGCAATGCAATTCATGAATTTTGGCCTTTGCAATACCGGATTTGTGAACTGGTGTATTGTCTTGATGAAATAACACTTTCTTCTTAGCCAAATACGGCCACTTTTGCTTGATTTCTTCACTCAAACGTTGCAATAGGTTTGCATAATACTTACCGTTGATAGTTTTTCAAGATATTCAATAAATATTATCCCATGTGCATCCCAAAAAAGTGACAACATGACCTTGCCTGAAGATGAAACTGTCTTCGCCTTCTTTGGAGCTGGTTCTCACTTTTGAATCCATTGTTTTGATTGTTCTTTTGTCGTGGGTGTGAAGTAATAGACCCATGTTTCATCCATGGCTATGAAACAGTGCAAAAATTCTGCTTTGTTGCTGTGAAACTTTGCTAAACACTTAATTGAAACATCTTTATGATACTGGTTTTGTCAAGTGTGAACACCCATCTTGCACACAGCTTTCTCATGTCCAAATTTTCAGTTAATATGCAATGCTCTGCACTTTTTCAAATGCCAACTATGTCTGCTAGCTCGCACACTTTTAGTTGACGATCATCCCCACTTTGTGGATTTTTTTCACAGTTTCTGGAGTTGTCGCCTCATTTGGTTGACCAATGCAATGTTCATCTTGACAGCTCATATGACCTCGTTTAAACTCTGCTCCCCTATATTTTACTGTTTTAACTGAAAGAGCGGACTCAACCAGAGTAGAATCCAGTCCAGCTCTTATATTGGTTGTGCTGAGGCCTTGAAATAAAGTATTATATCACATAGTGATGAACAATTTTCACTAATTCAATGAAAACATTCACTATTGATGGCTGCCAAACAAATACTAAACAACATAGCATCTTCAAACTTGAAACATATGCTTAATAGATTCCACACTTTCTAATACAGTGATAGTTTTCAAACAACTGCCGCCAACTCGAAGTCAGGCCGGGCACTTCTGGGACCACCCCCATAGCTTTATATCATTAATCAACTGAGTTATAACTCAAATGAAAACTGAAATTTTCTAATTTCATGTTCATTTATTTTTTTGGTGTCCTCTAACCTTCAGCACCCAAAGTGTTAGGGTGACCATTTCAACTAATTTTCACAATGTGCTCACTTTCACTATGTTGAAGCATCTGAGGGGAATTAATCCATTTTTGACAAAGCTCTAAAATTTTGAATTTGTGACTCAACAGCAGTAAAAATTTACAAAGAATATCAACGCTAATTAGCAGGCTTTATCACATATGTATTCTTGCTCTTGGTGGTTTAATGCATATTACCTCTTGGAAAGTTTCAACATACTATTAACTATATTTTTAAATTTTGATATTGAATACAATAACGTATTAGTTGGAAAAACAAGCCAATCTACTTTTTGATATCTATTATATGGACAGTCATTGTTTTTATTTATGGAATCTAGTCCAACTGAGTAAAGGCTGTGAACAGTGTAGTAGTAAAGTTACCAACCTTTAAACCTAGACAAAAGTAAGTGTCCACCTAGGTATAGAACTTCTGAATCTGAATTTTGGTTGTGAATGATACACAGACCTCCAGCTGATGCTCCTTTGAAAATTATCTAGGAAATTTTTTGGTGTCATTTATATATGTCCTGTGCCTACGCTAATACGAGGGTCATCCGGAAAGTAGTACCCGTTCGTGCCGCATGAAGTGCTGACGACGCGAGTAGCCGCTGGACGAGGTCAGATAGCTTCAGTGGCTTGTCTGCCTTCTCTGAGCCAAGTTGCGTGACGCTAGCATTGCCTGTGTTGTTTCTGTGATTGTTTACAATGTTTAAAAAAATTGAGAACGCCGCCAGTTGTGAAGTGAGGGCAGTGATTAAATTCCTCAATGCAAGAAACGTTCGCCCATGTGATATTCATCGCCAATTAAAGGAGGTGTATGGAGACAATGTAATGGACGAGTCGTCTGTTCGGCGGTGGTGTCGCAACTTCAACATGGGGAGGGGGAACACACACGACGATGAGCGTTCGGAGAGACCGTCTGTCATTACAGACCAACTGGTGAGCTCAGTTGACGAATTCGTGAGGAACGATCGGCGCGTCACAATTGATGACATCTGTGAGCATTTTCCCAATGTTTCTCGAACAATTGTTCATGAAATTGTTAAACACCATCTGCATTATGCAAAAATTTGTGCAAGATGGGTCCCTCGCGTATCTCAATGAGCTGGCGGCGAAGGACTATGCAGCAGGAATACAGAAACTTGTCACACGTTATGACAAATGCCTTAATTTGCTTGGAGATTATGTTGAGAAGTAGTTTAAAGTATCCTCTTTCAAATAAAATTTTTTATGTTTGTTAATATTTACTTTTGTGTCTTTATTTCACGAACGGGTACTACTTTCCGGATGACCATCATAGTTGTTAACCTGCTGTCTTGAGTGCACCATTGTGCAATTTGATTAGCTAATGATTGGATTTTATTGAACTTTGATGGAGCAGCTGTATATTTAATTCCCTATGACTTTTCATGACTTCATCTGAGAGACTTCTGGATTTTGAAATTCTAATTAAAATAATTTCAATGATTCAAAACTATTTTTAAGCCTAATTTTTACAGATATTTTATTTCATCATGTCAGGTAAATCCACAAATTATAAATAACTATATGAACCGTACATGTGTTCATGGACCAAAAACAATATCAAGGTATGCAACAGGAAACCACAATAAATATGGATGGAACAAAAAGATAATGAATCCTGGCAACTACAGAAGTCAGCCCATTAGGCTGGATGTCATGTCCAAAAGGGTAAGGCAAGGCCTCTGCAGTCATCATCATATGAAATCCTTGCATAACTAAGCTGAAAACAGTGGAACAGAAGGCCCAGAAGTACACTGCTACAGTTAGGATAGGTACATACTTGGAATGCTGCGATGAGAATAGGGAAGCTATGAAACATCATAAAGAAAAATTCACTCTAGCAGGCATTACTTTTTGGATATTAGAAACGACTATAGAATTAAAATAAACTTACTTCTGATCCATTTGTTTATTAAAAAATAAAGAGTACAACTAGTTTTACCTGTAACAACATCATCAGGTACAATACATCTTAACTAAATAGAAGTTGATTATGATTATTCCTTAATGAGTGAAACTAGTAGTACTCTTTCTTTTATTATTAAATAGTCAGAGGATCCTAAATTAATTTAAATTCTGTGACAAGGAATGAATAGGTTAGGTGTGGGTAATGTGAGATGGAGAGACAACAGGGATTACCAGAGCAATGGATACAGAATAATTTAGAGGGGAAGAGGGAGATTCGAACTTGGAGCAGCCATAGTACTGAAGAGGAAACAGTAGAGAAGGGTAAATGCATACAGAGAACTACAGCGATAGAATTTTATTGTTAGAGATAAAAGCAGACTCAAGCAATCTAGTGGTAATACAGGTGTATGGTGACAAAGTTGTCACTGGAAGGCATAGACAGTTTGGGTTATCAATTTGAAGAAAAATTGGGAAGCTGCCAGGAAGGAAAGACCTAATAGGGATGGTGCATTGGAATGCAGTGGTAGGTGAAGATAGGGATGGTAGAGAGGTGGGAGAGTACAATTTAGGAATTAGTAATAATAATGGAGAGAAAGCTGTTGAGTTATGCATGAGAAATGTTTAGATAATAACTAACACCCGATTCAAACATTGTCACACATGGTCCTCATGGAAAATTCCAGGGGAAACATTGAAACTATATGTATATAATCATTCAACATAAACTCACATAGCTTCCTGGGAGCAGACACAGATCAATCATAATTTAGTTGTCTATCATCATTAGTACGTCAATCCTAAGACTGGTTCACTGCAGCCCTCCATTCTTCTCTGTTCAGTGATAATTCTCAGATTCCCTGATAGTTTTTCTGTTTTAAGACCTCAAATTGTCATAATATACTTGTCCCTTACTCTTCTGTAAGACTAGATTCTGCAACTTTTTCTAAAGGGTTTCCTCAATTCCGTTTCTTGGACTCTTCTATTTTCTTTTTATTTCAATTAGCTTTATTATTTGACTTGTTATCCATGGTTGCTTAAATTTCACTGCTTACTCATGAGTTCCCCATCAGCTAATTCAATATATTCTTTATTTCCTTCCATCATCCTTCTATACTAGTCTATTTTGCTGTCTATGGTTTCAGTGAACTTTTCTTTTGCTTGCTTTTCCACCAGCATCTTTGCGTTCCATCTGGGTTCCTCGATCACTTTTTTCGTCTTCTTGTAATGCAGTTGGCTGTCCATGACCACCAGTTTGTGATCACTATTTATATCTGCGCTGATATAGCTCTTACATTGCATAACTTTGTTCTTGTATCTTGTTTTCACAAGGATGTAATCAATTTGGTACCTTTCCCAGTGGCCCAACATCTTTTATGCATATCATCTTCCCAGATGTTGTTTGAAGAGGTTGTATGCCACTACCACGTTCTTCCTATTACAGATTTTGTCTTTTTCTCATGGCATTTTATATTCCCAATCTGAACTGTCCCATGCTGCTTTCCTCTCCACCTTTTCCAACAGCAGTATTCCAATCTTTCATCATGATTAAGTAAGTACTCATTCCCTCATACTGCTCCTTGAACCTTTTCCAATTGTTCATCTTCATCTTCTATTTCCTCTTCAGAATGGCTGGATTTACACCCCTGCAATAGTACAGCGTTCATAGGCTACCACTCTAACTTTATCAAGAGAATCCTCACATTATATTGCCAGCATGATTTCACTCTTCTTATCCATATCTTCTCGAGTATGATGCTCACTCCTGCAATCTTCTCGTCACCTCCTAAATGTATCATCCAGTATCTACCACTCTAGAAGTCATCTCTCCTAGCCCACTTAATCTCCCTCACTCCAAAGATTTGAGCGCTTCTTGAATCTTAGACAATTAAAAATATGGAGCATAGTGCTAAACAGATATAACACTTGATCTTGGAGGCATGAAGATAAGTGTAGATGAAGGCTTTTAAGACAAGGTTGTACTGGAGAATGGGAAAAATAAATTACATGAGGAGGAAGACAAAGGCTAAACATTTAATATTTGGACAAAGAGAGGAAGTCGTTAGAGAATATACAAAAAGGTAGAGAAAGTAAGTGGAGGAAATACTTAAAGGTCCTGGGATGTTGAAGGTCATGATAGAATACAGCATGTTGTGCACACAAGGTGGAGAGAGGAAGAGGGAAGGAGTTTTAGACATCATGAAAGGAGACAGAAGTTATGAGGAAATAAAGAAAGAAATTTTATAGGGAAAAGACGAAGTTCTCATTATATGCAGATGTGACAAGTCCTTACAGTCCATCCAAAACTTCCCTTTAGTGGCCTTTTCTAATTTTACATTATCTTGAATGAACTGAATAAATGTAACCCTAATAATTGAAGATAGGAATGAAAGTTGGAGGGGAATTCATAAAATCAGTTAGGTTTGCTAGTGATCAAGCTTTAGTTTTCCAGCTAGCTTACGGGTTCCATTGAATGCTGAATGCATGGCAAGTGAGTGCAAGGTATGGTATGAAAATAAAAGTAAACAAGACTAAAGGTTTTGTGGTTTTCAGGAAAGAGAAAGGTTAAATTTAATATGAAAATAGGAAGTCTTAAAATAGAGCAGGTAGAGAAGTTTAAGTATCTCGGAAGCGTTTTGGACCAAGGGGATCAAAGTAGTAGGGGCATAGGACACAGAATGCTTCAGGTAAAGAAGCTTTCCCAAGGAGGCAATAGATGACAGCCACATTACGTAAAGAGGTTTAGAAAAGACTGATGAAAACTTTGGTATGAAGCATGGTTTTGTACAATGCAGAACCGTGGTCATTGAAGCAAGATGATAAGCATAGATTGCAAGTTTTTGCAAAATGGGCGTGGAGAAGGATGGAATAGGTGAAATGGGGAGAAAAGGGAACAAACAAGGAAGTGCTAGGCATGGTAGGGGAGGAGAGAGGATTATTGGAAGAAATTTGAAGAAGGCAGTATAGGTGGATGCAGAGCATTTTGCCTGGCGATAGGATATTGAAGGCTGGTAGAGATGAGGAAAATGTTAGGCAAGAGAGAAAGGGATATGAAAAAGATATGAATATTGGATGGAATAAAGACAGGAAATATGCAGAGTTGAAGAGGGTTTTATAGTAGCGTGACATTTTTGAGGAAAGGAAAACCAATCGATGTACTTCCTGGTCCATAAACATCACTCTGCTCCACATACGTAAATATACTCCAAAATGTGCTCTAAAATCAGCCTATGCCTTATTGGCTGGGGGTATATGCGGACAACTTTGACCAAACTGATTTGCCAGAAAAATACTTACTATTAAGTACATTTTTGAATATTCAATCATGTAATCCAGTTGGTGAAGAGAGGGCATGACCCATCATCTATATTGATTCGGATGTAATGAACAAATTATTTGAATAGTTTACTTCATCATCCACAGGATGTTATATTTGTTATCATAATTTTTTTACAACATGGAAGGTAATTTGAGAGATGAGTGTATTGGTGAAATCTGGAACACTTTAAATAATATGCAAAAAGTAATGGTTTTTAAGTTTTGATGAATTATTGTGCAAAATTTTAAGTTTTTCAAAACTTTTGCATTAGTATAAGTTCTTTGGCATTCACTCAGTTTTGGAAACATGAATCGATGAGCTCTGAAAGTTTCTTGGGTTTTCACTGCATTTGGTGGCTTGAGTACACAGCAGTCACTGGAATTCCTGCTTAAATCTTCAGGTCGAAGGTAGATTGTCATAGTTTTTGCTTCTTTTATATGGGATGTCCCCTTAGGTCGTTGCCCTCTGATTGGTTACTGGAGAACTCTTTTCCACCCACTGAGAAGTGTTCTTGATTGAAAGTTCTTTTTTTTTACTATCTATATCGCCTATTTTATCAAACCAAGATAGTATCCCATCTCTTTTGCTATTACATGTGCTTCCTTAAAATAATATCATTTCCATGCCTGAACATGCATGGAGTGAACCAGGTCATGAGATGAAATTTGAGGAAACAATTTTAGGCAAAGAGGTACTCTGGCATGGCTCAACTCTGAGTGGCAAAGAGGTGGCCACTGTTCTGCCAAGGATGACACTGGGGAGGTGATGAGGGGGAGGAGAGCCTGCTTTGGATGATGGGGGTCCTCAGAGTGGGAAGGGGGGCTATGATCCCCTCTTCTTGCTTCCTTCATATGCCAACAAATCATCTTTAATTCACAATTAAGACAATTTGGTAGGTCAGAAAGCAAATAAATGAATTAAAGTTGGTGAGGCTAGTTGGAAATCTAGGCTTGGGACCAGAAACTAGTGCACAGCATCAATTTTCTTCCATGGTGCTAGGTCCGAGTCATACAGACTTTTGATGCTCTCCAGAATTAAACACAGCACCTCTTCCGGTGCTCCATTGGACCAGAAGCCAACAGGGGAGCCAATATGCATCCCTTTAAGTGCAATGAACTTGACTCTCTGGATGCAGTATGTGGTAGGCTGCAACCCTCTCCAGGTGAAAAAGAGCATTGTCCAGCTGAAGCCTAGCACACTTGAACAGATTGAATTTTAATCCACACCAGGCTGCCACCATGCCTGTCAACTTTAGGAGGAGAATGTCGTCGTTACTCTCTTCACCAGAATACTGCAAAGTACGGTCTCCAAGGCAATTTTAAAGAGGACCGGTGACAAGGGTACATACCTCTATCTTAAATGTGTTGCCCATGGCTGCCCCAATGTCGGTTGCTGTGCCTCTGAAGAGGTCCCCATAACCTCTACCACCCCCTCCAGCATGCCCAAGTCCACCAGTATTGTCAAGATGTATGGATTAGGGATTGAGGGGAATGCATACACCAGATCGAACCATTGACAGTTATCTCCTGCCTGCTCCCCCTCACATGGTCAACGGTGGCCTAGAGCTCAAAGTTTTGCTTCATACAGCACATCACTAGAATGAAGCCCTTCTGGAATGGAAAGGACAGCCTCTGACCACAGAGGGCCCAGGCCTTAACACAATCCATCAGGATACTTTGTATTGGACTCTTGAAGAATATCATATTCTAAGAATAAGGATTTGTTCATTTTGATAATTGAGGTCTTGAAATCCAACCTCAAATTAACATGATATTTAATTTAACCTCAAACTAACATGACTTTGGAAAATAATTTCATCTGTTTTATTCTCAATGCAATGGATTTAGAATTTTTGACACTAATATGAACCTGACTGGAGTTCCTTTTCTTCTTTGCTAGAACACAGGGTTCCATTTCTTTATGATACCTTCTTGACTAGCCAGATTATTGAAGTTAAACATTCCTGTCACTATACTTGACATGAATTTAATTATAAACCAAAATTAATAGAATGTCATTGGAAAATTCTAGCTGATGATGAATCCCTGATCTGCCCTATTGCCTACTTCCCCTTCTGCCCCTTCATCTCCTACTGACAGGAATTGTCAGAGGAACCAAACTAGTGGCCTAGTGAAATTTGAAACACTCAACCTCACACCACTCCCCACTCCTCTCACACCACATACAGAAGATGCTACAAGCAGAGCCCTATGATGAGTGGATGCAGCTACTGATATTGAGGGGATAATTACATGTACAGAAACGTACGATGAGAGAATAATTTTTTTGGATTGGTCTATTAGTTGAATGCTAAAAAATATCCCCAATAGTCTGGATAGTTACTAAAACTTTCCAGGTTTTACTGATTGACAAAATTCTTTCATAACCTTTCACTTTTCCAAATGGTGGATATCCTGATTAAGTATTCTTTTGCCAGAGGTTTTAATTTTATGATTGCCTATGGTTGCCTCTATTTTACTCCTTGCAGCTCCACCAAAACACTACATACATATATTCATAATTGAAGCAGCTGAAAAATTAACACACACAAACAACTAAGAGGACATGGTGCATTTTAATACCATATTCAAATATAACAGACAGCAAGTACACATTCTAGTTATTATTTATTTACAATGGAACTTTGTGAGCATTTAGTCTCATTTCAATACTGTTGTGATAGCAAAATTGTCCTTTCAACAAGTGAAAATAACTTAGATTGATATGCTTGTTGATCTGGAATGGAATCACCTTCGCGTGATGCTTTTGACTCAAAATGAACAGAGAGTAATGCAGCACTAATACTAGAGGCAAATAACAGCTGTAAATGAGCAGCGACAACTTGTGGAAGGGGGCTTCATTAAAATAATAAAGTCACAGTGTTTCACATTCCTTTACATCCATGCAATGTGACAAAATGGTGTTTAGGTCCCCCTTAAAGGGATTAATAAATTCAGTAGGGATTCCTGGGGATGTAATAGGATGCATATGTCCAGATTAAATCACTCACAAGAGTTACTTTGGGGAAAAGGTAATGGCCTCTTCGCTGTTCAGAATGAAGTATCTCAAAACTTCACACAAATCCATTATTCGCTTTGGCAATTTTTCGCCCAAACCTCACTCAGCACTCTGTTGTCTTCAGAACACCAGATGAATTATGACGGCCCATGACATATCCATTAGCGGCAGCACTTCCGTTGCTGACTTTGCTTCCCTTACTACTGTCACTTGAATACACACTCATGCCTTTAGAACCATCACCTCCCATTGAAGCCCATCGACCTGATGAGCTCCCACCACCGCCATGCATCTTGGCACCGCCTTCACCTCCACTCCCTTTTCGTTCTCGGTGGTGTGAATATTCTTTCCTTCCTTCTCTCTCCATGCCCTCTTCTTCATCAATGTCATCCTCCACTTCATGTATGGACACTTCGCTTCCTGAATCACCCCCAACGGAGAAGTCCTCAACATCTCTAGTCAGTCTCAGAGGAGTTGTAGGAGTCTGAGCGACTCCAGCTTCTTCCTCCTCATCGTCATCATCTTCAATTTCAGCTATTCGAGGACCTTGGAATGGAGGAACGCAAGCGATCCTGGATACAACTTGAGTAGTATCGTGATTTCTTAGTTCTTCACCCTCCTGACTGTAGTAAAAGGACACAGTAACAAATGATGGGCTTGCATCTGCCTCCAGCATAGAAACCAGGGTGAGGAAAGTTGGACGGTCGATAGGTTTATGTTGCCAGCAAATACGCATGAGTTCATATAGGTTGTCAGGGCAATTCTCTGGCCTCTCCATCACTCCTCCATCAATTACATACCGCAGAACTTGATCGTTAGACAGGCCCTGCAAAAAATACCAAAGGATAGTTTAAAAAAATTATATTTTACTCAATAAAGCTGTGCCCATACAGAAAAATCAATTTCTGTAACACATTTACTTAAATAGAAGCACACCAAAATGCAGCATCAGAAGGTGGTTATTAAATTATTACAGTCCAAGGCATGGGATTAAATCACTATTATTAGAAAAATTTACAATATATTCTTCCCATACAATACTAAATTCTAGAAAAAAGTTCAACTTTGAGATGATGAAGTAAATGTTTAAATCATTGCTATCACTCATTTGCAAAGAAGTAACCCAATTAGTTGCCATATGATAGATACTCTAACAACCAACCAGAGTGATCACTACTAAGGCAATTGAGAAAGGTAAAAGATCACTTTTTGCTATGCCTTCCAGAGTGTAAAACTAACAAAGCTAGGCAGGAGACCAGTTCCTTTCCATTTTCCACCTAATTCTAAAAAATACCTGATATTCAAGCAATTACACAGCTTTGATAAAGCTGGAAGCATCCAGAGATAGCACCTGAATTTGAGCCTAGGCTCTATGGCCAGAAGCAGAACACTGGGCTACCACATCATCCTAATATTGTGCATTGATGAAATTTTCAGGTGACAGCTTTTACTTCGTATCAGTTTGATTCCAACTAACCATGCTTTCAAATTGTGTGAAATTTTAGAAGGAGTTGATTTCAGAATTTGCATACTTCAGTTGGGTCATTAAAATGGTGACTTAAATTGGAAAACTTATAGCATAAAATAATTGATATAACTTGGCTTATAGTGAAGCTGAAATTCATTCAATATAGGCTTAAGTTCATGGGGGCATTGAGGTGGAAAAAATCTTATTAAAAGTGAAAAGAGTATTTTTCAGAGGTTATAGAATACGTACACACTTTGTAAAACTCCTTGATCCTTTGCAAAATAAAAATATATTCGTATCATCCACTTTAATTTTTTTAATTAAATTAACCAAGCTAGACACTACCATTTTCAAGGTGAAGAGGGATAGGATACTTGAAATTGGGTTGCAAATAAATTTTCCGTAAATTAAAATAAATTTTGTATAGATTTTCTTTTGGAGCTTTTCTCTCTCCACACAAACTAAAGACCCTGCGGGAAATCGTCAAAAGAACTTTCATGAAATATCATCCCATTATTCAAACCCTTTCTGAGGTCCAAGGAAATGGTGTGTGATTAAAATACAATATTTCATTTAAATCATAAAATAATTAAAAATATTTGTCCATATATATATTCATTACAGTTCAGTTTGGTTACAAATCAATGTGAAAAAGTGAAAAAGTGTGTAAGTGAAAAATTTTATAATGTAAATTAGTAATACATGGAATATATTGACAGGGTACATTAAGCTTTAAATAATCTATTTGCGTGAAGCTGTAAATTTTAAGCTCACCTGATATGGTTGAGATGCCAAAGTTGCCATTTCCCATAAAACAACACCATAACTCCAAACATCGGAGAAACTTGTAAATACTCCATCCTTTAAACTCTCTGGTGCCATCCATCGAACTGGTAATAGTCCTTTGGTTCCTGAAGAATTATGAAAACTTTTATTAATTTATGAATCCAATGTCTAGCATTATATTAAGCCAAGTATTCTGATTTCCATGAATTCATTGTTCTTCAGTTACATTTGAAATGTTCTGAAGGAAAGGCTCAGAAGGAGAAAACCTAATATTAATGAATATTTATTTCAATTTTTACAATGATGTTCATATGCCCTACATATCTTTACAAGTTTTTTCATACCAAAAATCACCAGATGACAGTGATATAATCTACCTGAGGAGACTAGATTTTTTTTAACTTTCAGTTATGAAGTATACAAATTAAATAGAAAGGGTACTCATTTCCACAATGAATTCTGAGGGGAGAAGGATTTAAAAATCATTTAAGTAAGCTTAGGTCGAATTGCATGCATATTTACCTTTCCTATAGTAATCAGTCTCATAAATATCTCTAGTCATCCCAAAATCTCCTATTTTTACAGTAAGATCATCAGCCACCATGCAGTTCCTTGCAGCAAGATCTCTGTGAACAAACTTCTTTGCAGAAAGATAGGCCATTCCATCTGCAATTTCTATTGCCATCTGCAAAATACGCTACAAAAAGACACAAAAAGATAAGTACCTATTTGATGATTTTTCACTTTTTTATTAAATATAATGAATCCTTCTGACATCCATTTATGAAAACTCAACTAAAGAATATTTATATTAGAAAACATACAAGATCAAAATACCTATCTTGAAAAATATTAAAATTTTACAACTGAATTTAAACTGACAAGTGAATAACAAATTGATTTGACTGTCTGGTTCAACATCATCAACCTGAGGTTCATTTTATGTTTTTGCATTAAATTGAAGCAAAGAAATGATCTTCAACAAGATAAATACTTTTCATGAGATTGTGCAAACAGACCAAGCTTACAGTTTGAATGGGAATACACATAAAAACAGGAAATGAATGGCAAAAAGCCACACAAGGCTTGAATGAAAGTCTAGGAATTTATAATGGTGATTATGATACTCATTGCCAGATAACCGAGATTTAGGATTGTAATATTCTGAATAATGACTTTTATAAGTTTCATAATTCGGAAATAGACAGCTGAACAGCAGTGATGATCATTATAATATTTAGTAGTAGTAGTATTTCAGGGGAGGTGACCGACTTCTGAGGTCATTTGCACCATAGGGGATGGACAGGAAAGAATGAAGGGTGGAGAGAAACCTGGCATCGGCATTAGCCTATTCTTTACAAAAGGCACCAAGGGGTCCCCAGCTTAACGCCCCATCTGACAGATGGCGTACTCACTCAAAGTGCCCTCCACAAAGCACCTCAAAGAAGGATCGAGATACCACTGAAAAATATTCAACACTGCCAGGATTTGAACCCGGGTCCTCTAGGTGGGAAGCCAGTACAATAGCCTCCGTACCAATCCCAATCCCCTATAATATTTAGTAAAATGATATTCAGGGCAGTGATCATATGTAAGGAGGAACGTCACTATAGCTGAGAATATTCCAAATCACAAACCTTTAGGGTTGGAGGTTGTCTTCCATGATCAACCCCAGTATCTGGCCGATGGGAGCGTAAATATGTCTTCAGATCTCCATTAGCCATTAACTCCATTACCACAAGGGTTGGTTGCCCTTGAGACACGACTCCCAGCAAACGCACCACATGATGTGTATTAAACGTCCTAAACAATGAATGAAGAAAGATAATTTGATTATTTATTTAATAAAAATAAATTTCAACCTAAAAAATGACCTTAATACACCTACTAGAATGTTTTTTTACTAACATATCATGCAGGAATACCTTCTGTAAACAATTAGATCCTTAAGTCATCATAAAACATTCATTATATTACATATTGGGAGAAACTTCTGTCAGCTGATTTAAACTTACTTCATTACTGATGCCTCATTCAAGAATTCAACTCTCTCCCTATCAGTGGCATGCTCATTCACAGTCTTAATGGCACATCTTATTTCTGGCTTCCCTTCGACAACATCTCTTGCTATACCTTCATACACCATACCAAAAGACCCTTGACCAAGCTCTCTCAACAATTCAATCTTCTTTCTCGAGACTTCCCACTCATCTGGTAAATATACTGAAAATAAAATGTCATAATGATAAAACAATGTAAAATATCCATCAAAATCTAAATCTTTTAAATATATATTTCATGGATACAACAGCACACTAAGTATGTTTGCATTTTTCTATGAAAGTGAACAGAAATTTTAACTCTCCAATATAAAACATCAGCAAAAAAATCCCATTATTTTCCAGCAAAAATCCCATTCTGTTACAAATTAATGTTCACTGTTGCTTAAAGTAATCTCCGCAACATAGCACACTATTCATAGATCAAAAGAAAATCAAGAAAAGCATGAAGATTATATCTAAAAAAACAAGGAATTAGGTTTAAGAAGAAGAAAATGTACATGTAATTTATAGTAACAATCTATACATGTCAGATGGAATGTTTCTATCTGCCTGTATTCACAATGCTCCATTAACATAATTCATGCATTCGCTCGCCAGAGTAACTTGAAATAGACTTTTCAGATACACCATTGTTCTCAAGTTCAAAGCCTAGCTGTTGGATCTATTTGCACATGTTTTTTTTTCATTTCTTCTTGGAATGCACAAGAGCTTCTGAGGCATCAAACATCTTCTTTTAGTATAATTATCTTTCACAAGAAGACAGTGTATGATTTGAAAAATATTTTTAGAGATGGGAAATTTTTATGCTGGTAAAATGTGTGTTACCACAACACGTGTGATAAATGTGTTTTAAATGTCCAAATTTTCACCCAAATTTAATTTAAGTACTGCCGCAAAATGACTGATGGCTGTTCAAATAATGTTTTAAAACCAACTATTTTCTCCACAGTTGGACTATTTCACCCCCTTAACTTGTGAATTAAGCTATTCTGCATAATCTTACTCTACTCCTTGAAGTTTCAATTAGACCAAGCAAATCATGTTATATTCAAAGATAAAATGAATAGTTGAAATCATACCTGAATACATATCTAATATTCAAAAGTTAGAGCTAATTTACATTTTGAACAGATTTTAACATAGCTATTGGAACTGTTAAGTATCCACATCCCTCAGCTAGGCAAGGCCCACAAACTAAATCATGACGCAAAACTTGAAAAGTGATGCACAATCTCCAAGCACCAATCAATTTAAATGGAATTAGCTGCAAATAAAGTGAGAGGATTTATAAAAGAATGGGAAGCATATGCCAATTTCGTCAATTTGATTGAAGTGCCCGTGGCGACCCCAATATTCATGTTTATGTCAATTAGTACTGAAACAAAACAAAATTATTAAATGTACAATTCATAATTTTAATGAGCTGGCTTACCTGCACTAACATACTCAGGGTTAACAGATGCAATTAATTTCATGTTGGGAACTTTTGGACCAAATTTTCTCCTGAAGAGAACCATCACTATTACAGTCAAAATGATAGATATAAAGATTCCAATGATGACATATATCAATTTGTCATCAACTGGGCTTGATGTTGGCTCCTAAAAATAAGAAAAACAAAAAAATAGTTAAACGATTTAAATAAATAACCTCAATTCACAGTTTTAACATAATCAAATCCTCATAGTGACCATAAACATTGCTTATTCCATTGAAATCTTATTTTATCCATTTAAAATAAAAATTATTGCCATTAACTTATGATGGGCATAGAGCCAAAGTTAATCACTCTGACATTAACTCTACAGATTCCACTCCAATATTAATTGGAGTGGAATCTATAGAGTTATTAATATTGAGGCTCCTATTTCAAACATAGATTGATAGTTCAGTCATTTCTCTTGATAAGAAGTGTTCATAAAATAAGTTCATGGCTAACTTTAACTATACCTAACACAATATACATCCATTTATAAATGAGAGTAATAAAATTGGCATTGATAACAAACAAGTAATACTGTTACTAACTTTTCAAAAGAAATACAAACATGTGGTTGCACAGAAAGCTAAAATACAAATATGACACAAGCGAAAGAACAAAATGTTTCATTTAAATGTACTGGGTAAGGCGCATTCCCATGGGTATTTAAATTCCCACTACATTTTTATTCAGCTAAACAAATGGGACCACCTATGCTTACATTCAAATAATGAATGATTATAACAGATATGGTTTTTTATGGAAATCAAAAATTGATGCCAACTCTAATTAATGAGCATAGTTATAGGCTATGAGCTATAGTTTATAATGAGAATAGTCAAAGTTATGGTATGAGTAGGAAGGGCAGAGTGGTGAGGAGGACATTGTAATAGCCATATTTAATACACTGTATTGATATAGCAACAGATGATGCCTCTAAAACATGGTGGTCTTGAAAGATCTGGTGCTCTTCAAAGAATGGTGGTCTTCTTATGGATTATACTCTTTACATGACTACACTGAACAATATCTACTATCGTACATTATAAATGTACACATATTGAATAATATGAAAAAACTAGAATACAAATTAAAAATAAACTTTGATTTTCTTACCTGAATTATAAACAACTGAGACTTTGTATAAGCACCGTTTCCAGCAAGAGATGTTGCTCTTAATCTCATGCTGTAACTGCCAGGCTGGAGGTTTTTTAAGGTATACGAAGATCCAGATTCTAGATAATGTCTCCTTGTAATGCACTCCACCACAGGTTTATACTGGAATTTAAAGAAAATGCGTTCATAGCATTTAAGTAAGGAGAGGTGAACATTTGCATTCAGAGGCATTTTATCTACTAATGATTAATTCTACATTTCCTTAAAAACTTAATAACTGTGAAACATTATTTTTCAAATTGTGTAAATATTGCCGATTTAAGTCAAAATTTCCACTATCATATGGCAATATCATGCCTAACAGAGCAAATTACATTTATTCACACATGAATAGCATTTCACCCTTCACAGTGGAAATATTATTGAAAGTAAAATTATTTACATTTTCAATGTCGACCCTGCGATATTCAATTTGGTATGTCACTATGATTCCATTAGGTTTCTCTGGTTCTTTCCATTTCAGTTTAACTGTTCCGGCAGTTTCATTAAAGATATCAATGATTAATGACTTGGAATCTACATCATCAGCAGTATCTGAAAGAAAAAGGTATAATTATTTTCTGACCACATTTTTGAGAGGATTTCAAAATGTTGAGTTCTATTTACCAAGTTTAAGAGTCCTCGCTGTCACAATGCTTTTTGCACTACAGTACTTGACTCCAGATGCATTTCTCTTCTCTAATTCTGTCATTTCTCTACATGCTTGCACAGCAATGGTATATTCTGCAAAGTTACGGAGTTCTCTAACAACATATTTGATTCCTACAACATTACGTTCAAAATCTGAAAATGAAATAGAGCATTACTTTTATGGCCTGCATTGTGTTTCATTGTAAAACTAAAGCTTAAAAAAAATCACATATGCCAATGAGTAATTCGACAATTTGAAATAGTAATTATAGAATGCAAGTGAATTAGTCAACTGACAAACTTGCATTTTTAGAGAGAAATAATTATTTAAATTTATCTAGACCTTATCAAAATCTAAATTAATTCACTTTCATTGGATCTGCAGAACACTTAGATAATGAAATAATGCTAAAGGTATTTTATTTTAATTTCTTTATTTGCCCATATTTTTTACTCTACATCCAATCATTTTGGAACTTTTCTCCATTTCCCAAATGCTTAAGAAGACTAAAACTAGATGAACAGCTTTGATACGCCTAATGCCTTCATCACTTACCAGGACGTGGCTGGTTCATAGGTGGAGTTGGAGAAGTAATTGAAGAATCATCATCACTAAAATCCAACATATCCCGGCTTGATGTGTAGTCTTTCTCCTTTAACAATTGAAGGTTGCTAAAGCCAGATCTCAAATCATCTTCTGAGATATCTCTTATGTCCCGTCTTCTTCTGTTATTCCTATCAGAGTATTTAGACAGATAATGCTAAGTAACCAACAAATATTGTTTTTCCAAGTTAAAATATTGGAGTAATTTCATCATCGACCTACCTTTTCACATACACTTTGTTATGCAAAAAATCTTCAAAATGTATTTGAAATTGCACCTCCTTCTCTTTTTGCTTATTTATCTTTTCATTTTTTTCATCGCAAGCACAGGTGTCTTTCTCTGTTTTCTTTTCTTCTTCAGGCATCACTACTGTATGTTTCTTGTCAGGTAAGGTAAGAGCTGTGAAAACATTTGATCCAATAAGATATATTGCATATGAAAGTATTAAGGTACCAACATTTTTTAACCATTTATAAGTAATCCGGACAGTAAATCATTTTCGGAGAGAAGAGAGGAAAGAGTGGGGTAGTATACTATGTTTTTGAATCCAAGAGTTTGATATTCACTTTCCTAATTGGAGATTATTCTTATTTTCCATGGAACAGGAAAGATAGTAATAGATGGATTCAAATAATTCATTTATTAGGCAATAAAAATTCACAATATATTTTGTATATACCATAAGAAGTAACATAAAAAGTAAACAAAAGGAGCTTATGCATTCAAAAACATAAGCAGACAAAAATATAATGCAAAAATTAATGCTTTTCAGTGATTGTTTCAATAAAAAATTTAGATTTTTATCTGGGGTCTTTAGCCTCATCACATATTAAAATGTCATAACAACTCAGAGAATTTAAGATTAGATCAATACAGAATGGAAACATAACTTACATTATGTCAATTAAGTCTTTTGTATTAATCACTTTTACCGCATGACAAGTTTCAGATTGATTTCAGAGCTTTTACCTAAAATTCATGCAATTTTTTTTAAATGAAAAAAAGTTTCTCATTATATTATCTTTCATTGGCAGTGAGTACCAGACTACAGATGCTACACCTATGAAAGTGTCATAACTATTATACTATTGAGGCTTAATTAGAGGGTACATAAATGTATTGTTAAATACATTTAAAGATATCTGAAATGAAAAGCTTAAGTTCAAACAATTATCATGTTTTCTTTTCATAATGGGTTACAACATTATAGGATTAAGTGAAAGGTGTAAGGTAGGATATGTATGCACCATTTTTGGAAGAATCAATTGTTTGCTTTTGTATATACAAAAACATTTTCATACGGTGAAAACTTGAAATAAATTAATTTAAAAATTGGAATTAGAAGTTAAGAAAGCTGAAATTTATGGCCTGCCATTCAGCATATCCCTTATGAATATCTTCCAAAATCATGTCACCTTGTAATTTTGTCATCTGACTTTTTATATACTTAATAAAATAAATATATAATTCTTTACTGCAGCACAATCGATGGCTTTTGTCACAACACATGCCATAAATTAGTACATGACGCAACTTATAATTTACCATGGACTTCTTTCACATACTACAGCATGTATTTTCATTAAACTACTCTTACGAGACTACACTGATGTGACTTACATATTAGTGGAAAGAAATTTAGTGGAGAAAATTATTTGAATATGTCTGATAAAACTAAGTTTTGTCATTGAAAAATCTGCCAGCATATTAAAATCAATGTAGCAATATTTTTCAAATAGCCTATGTTAAGATTTACTGAAAAAAAGAATACTTACGCTCAAAGCAGTAATCTCTTTGTTCTAGGAATACTGGGTCATCTTTTTCCCAAGTTCCAACAACTCTGTAATGCGTTAGATTGCCATTTGGAGATTGGGGTGGCTGCCACTGAATGATAAGCTCGTGACTCGAGTTTGAATAAGCTTTTAGATTTAAAGGGACACTTGGTTCTGAAATTGAATGAAATAACTCATTAATTTAATATCCACTGAATATTTAAAATAACTTGCATAAAAACTATTCACAGTGTACACTGAATACAGTAGGAATTCAGTATAATATGCCATGACACAAGGCATAAGCATGTTTGTTTTCTTTTCAATGAATGCATTAGTGATGTATCACTGCACATGCCAAATGAATATTATATCCTTAATTGTCCAAACATCTGTTTTGTGGAAAGTAAGCCTATAAACTTAATTATAGTGGTCAGGAGAATAGATGAGTTGGTATGAAAGTTAAAATAATGCATATGCTAGAATACATATGTCATATGAAAGCACACATTTTGTATCCCCTCTGATATTTAGGTCATATTTCCATAGTATTTTGGAATAATTTCCAACAGCATAGGGGATTGATTGCCTGAAGTTTTCTTGCCAAAATTTATAAGCTGCCATAGAACTCAAGAATAGGCTGGATAATTTCCTCAAAACCAGAATGTTAATGGAGTGAGTGTGAATAATTTATTTAATATTAATCACAAGGTACCAAATATCTCTATATCATTTTATTGTGGTTTAAATAAATGGTGACAGAAAGCAAAAGTAGGTAAAACTCACCATCAGGTGCGGTTCTGAAGTAATGAATCCTGCTTTGGGCTCCGGTGGTTTCTGTGGCTATGGTATAAGTCTTCACATAGAAAGCATATTGAGTAAATGGTTTGAGGTGAGTAAGTATATGCGTATTTTCTGTGAGATTACCATTAGCATCATGCTGAACGGATACATCATCCACACGCCACCTGTAAAAATTGAATCTTGTTTAATGGAAGCCTACTTTCATAGTATCTTATTACTAAACACCCAGATTATTAGGCCTAAAATGCTAAATTTATGGTATTTTATGAAAAGAAGTCAACAGCTTTTGAGCAATTATTTGTAATTAGAGGGTAGGATACTCACAAGTTCTACCAACAACAGGGCTAAATTTACAAGATCAACGTACACATATCATATCAAGCACTTCTATTCCATTAGATAACACTGAGTACTTCGACCAGCCTTTTTTCATAACTCCTTCACACTGATACTCCCACTGATGTTGGTGAGAAACAGTACATTTTGCACCTGATTCTCACAGACATCTGTGGACAACATCAAAACTAATATGATGAGGAATATTACAGAGAGGAACCTGTCTCATGTACAAATGTGCAGTTTTGTAGGAAATATTTAGTACAATTCCATGAACAAAATGCCAACCTGCAAATACTCCATTTATAAACTCTACATTTTATTGCAATTGAAATCACAGAAAGTGTGAACAACTCACAACACCATTGACTTTTAGTTCATTGGTGGATTGCTTTAAGATTTAAAGAACAATGAGAGGAAAGCTGGAGAAAGAGGGTGGAGGACAAGAGATAATGGGGGTAGAAGAGTGAGGGTGAGCATTAGAGCATGGAGGAATTTAGAAACAAGAGAGATTAAATTACAATGGATAGGAGTATCTATCTAATAGTATAGTACAGTATCTAATGGAACAGAAGAGCAAGTCATATTAGAAATCAGAATTTTGTGGTCATTTTTGATTCAATTTTGTGTTAGCTAATTTGTTGATATATTCAAAAGGAAGCATCAGCACTGCTTAAATCACAACTTTTTTCTTGTGCTATCTAAGAAAATATACTATTATTGTGAGTTTTGTAATAACTTTTCCAGGCACCTTGTTTATTTATATGCATTAATATCTAGAAGCACTTCCTTGATAAATCACTATCACGAGCAGTTTTGGATCAGGCAACTAAAAGTAAACTCACCCATCTCCACCGCAAGCATCTCGCCCATCATAGAGTGTCACATTTTGGGTGGGAGCTTCTGTGACGTATACGACATAACCCAGTAATGATCGTGGATCATGGTGCTTAAAGACGTCCCATATTATAACTGCACTTAAAGAATTCTTCATGGTTACATTAGCTTTCAACTCACTCACATTGCCTGTAAGGTAAGAAAAAAGACTTTAGGTATTATGTTCACAAAACTGGTTTTAAAACAATCTCCAAAGCAATTTCATTAAATTAAAACCACTGATAGTAAAGGAAACTGATGTCCTCATTAAGATGAATTTGCGACTACAGGAACTCACCATTAAACAAAAAAACTTTTAAAAGGAAATACTGATGGGTTCAGAGAATAATTTCAGATTTCAATTCTCTTAACTACATAGAATATGTAAATTGTTTGACTACTCAAATATATTAATTAATTTCTGTCAGTAAATATTTCTTTGGTACCATTATTTATTATACAGGTATATCATTGAATAATAGTAAGCAGTTACTCACATGGGACTTTATCACCATTTGAATTCCTCGCAACTTCCAAGTCAGTGAAGTCTGTGAAATTTGGTTGCTTGAGTTTTTCTATCTTAGAAATACAGAGCTTAGGGTTGAAGTGGAAAAATGGCCGACCATTCTTGATTTTCACCATTTCTTTATTGGAATCTCGATCCCAAAGTTCCTGAAGATTTTGGTTTTCTACTACAACCAACGAGTACCTAAAATAAAATAAAACAACAATGTTTAGAAATGCTTAAAAATAATTGGAAGATTTAAACCAAGTCTTGATTTTGCTTTTAACCGAAAGATATTATTTCACTGTCACAGAGTAATAATGATATGTATGAGGAAATGATATTGACATTTTTTTCTTTTTTTCGTTTTTAATTCATCGCAGGCTATTATAGTCTTCTTAACTATAGCACGTAGAAGAAAATAATATTAGTTTCATGTCAAGGTAAAAATATGATATTGAATTTGGAATAAGATTATGGAATAATAATATTTCATATATTTTATACTAGAATTTATGTTCATGATAAATATATATGAAGTGAGATTCACAAAATAATTAGAGAATTTCCATTTTAATGGATTTCATAGAATTAAGATTTAAATGAACGCAAACAGAGTTTTTCTACTTACTTTAAATACTCTAAATGTCCACCATGGATAACAGAAAGATTCCTGAGAAAGTTCAAGGAAACAAGTGGGAAGGAACGAACTATTTTTAGGTAGCCTTCAATCTCTTCAATCATCTGTAGGTTGTCCTCCAATTCCTTCACGATGTTTTCTAAAAATCAAAAGAGAGACAAATTAAGTCAGACTTACTGACAGGAATCCTAAGCTCTTTTATCAGTTTTGATTCTGTACTGTTACTCCCCAAAACGCCTCAATAATAACAATATAATACGTTTTAGCAGACTAAGAATGAATTTCATGAATGAGTTCTAATAGAGAAACCCATTTCTCCCACAGAATTAAAACTTTTTAAAATAGAAAGCATGAAAAGGTGCGTATTTTGGATAGTGATCCCTAAATGAGGGAAGTGAAACAAAATAAATTATTTGCTTTGAATAGCAATTTTCTTCTTCCAGTAAGGAATTCTTGTCAATGGAGAGATAGTAGCTTGAATAACTTAATTTAGGACTCACTTCCTCCCCTGATTTGTATCTCAAGAGACCCTTTGATATAAGTGCATCCTCGGAGCTGTTGAGCTGCTGCTATGCTGTCAATGTTGGCACCTGGACACTCCTTTCGGCAGGAATCTGAAAAAAATTAAATATTTATGAATATCTACATACTTTGTATTACCATCGAAACAAGCAAGGGGCAAAAAGGGAAATTTTCAAGGTAAATTTATCATAATATTACCAAAATTCATCAATGCTTGACATAATTTTATGGGTTTTGGGGAATAATAAAGAAGGAATTGTTTCAAAGAGAAAATAGAAACTACATCAATTCCTTTGACACTGTAATTGACTGAATATGAAACTATGTAAAGACATTAATTTGGAAATAGAGAAAAATATATTACTATTGCATCTCTCGCATGAATTATTGTTGACAGTGACAAATCCAGGTGGGCAGTCATAAATGCATGTTCTATTGAAGGTTTTCCAAGAATTCCCTTTGTTGCCATTTTCAACAGGAGTCTGCATTCCAAGACACTCTTTGGAATCAATACACCTCCGGTTTAGATACTGGAATACAAACATTTGATTGGAATTAGTCCACAAAAAATAAATACAAACAAATACCCAAGAAAATAAAGCAATATAGAACATAACCTACTGCAGTGAACCATCAAACAATGAAGGTATGAGCAAAATTTTCAGTTAACAAATTAAGACATTAATCTGCTTTGAAAAACAATGGGAAGAAGCTAAGCATGTGCTATTTTCCTATTTCATCTTACAATGTCAATTGCACCTCTGATATTTAAATGATAACTCAAGAATTTTGAGAAAAGAATGCAAATCTTAAGACAAATCTGCTTAGTTTACTTGAACATACACTTTTAGGGGGGAAATAATACACAAATTGGTGCCCTTAGAAAGAATAGTTGTGAAAGAAGCTCGCATTTTGAAAAACAACAGAAGTTTTTGGTGTACTACAGTCGGGCAAATATATCACCGTTATAAAAACATTAACGATAGCTTTCAACATTAATTCTGATGAATTATTTATTATGCCTGAGCACAAATAATAGGTTAAAGAATTTTATTTATGGAGGCTTACCTCGAACGTATTTACTGGACACTCGTTTAAGCAATCTCTTCCAAAGACAACTTTTTTGCATACATAACACTCCTCGGAGGATGGCCCACTGCAACCGCCGCGACACATCTCATGGCAGCATTCACCATGCTCATTGCAGCTTCCCTCGCATTTATCTGGACAAACTGTAAGGAAGGGAACACAAGCGTGAGATACCATAACTATTCTGGAGAGGGTTTAGAATAAAATACCTTGAGCTTGCCATTATTTTAAACGTACTTTTACTAAGTTCTATGAGTTCTGATAGAATCTCTGCCTTGGGCACAGTTAATATTTTGACACCTCTACATCATCAATCTTATAGAATATTGCCAACCAATTTAAAATCATATCAATTTTTGAACAGACAGTGTAGGTTGAGTAGGCTGAGTAGATACTTAATAAAATGATAAGCTGGTAAATTTGAATCTAACCAAGCTTTGGTAAGGCTCGCTCTAAGGAAATTGTGGCATCTCATTGCTCTTGGCACTTGTGGCAGAGGCTCAGAACCACCTGAAGCCAGGGAATGAAGAGGAGACAATCCCTTATTGTGCAGGGAAAGACGCGCACCAGGGTGCTCGAGCAAATTGAATAAATGTTTTCGTCCTATTAGACGGTATTTAAAATCCGTTTCTTATATATGCGGAAGCTCTTGCGAGAGCCTCTCAAACATAACCCTTCAATACTATTTACAAGCATCTAGGTCACCCATGAGTTTGCTCTCATTCCTGGGCATTCAATGAAATATTTTTAAGAGATTGTGAAGTATTTTTTTCGCGCATGATGGCGAAATTTGGCCAGTTAAAGCCTCCTGAAAATAGCTTATTAAGGATAGCTTTTTTCTAGCGCATTTGGGCATTTAGATACATCATAATAACGATGCATTTAAATTAAAAGTTCATTTAAAAGGGGCCAGAAAACGGAGAATACACAACGCAAACAGCAAACGAAAGAGACCGAAAGAGACCTCGTAGCAAGAAAAATACGCTCTTCCCCACTCGTCTCAGTGATGGCGGCGAAAATTCAAGAGCACGCGTAAGTATTTCGGTTGACCCATTAACTTTCTAATAAGGCAATGAGAGCTGTCCAGAACAGCAGCAAGACAAATGTATTGCTGTAGTAATAAACTCGTGGATTACAATGCGCACAACCGCAAAAGAGTGCACTGTCAACGACGCATCCGAAAAAGCCGCAGTGCGGAAATTTATACGCAATTCTTAGCATCTAAACGTAGATTTTCACAGCAGAACATTTGTCATTTTTACGAATTTCAACCATTCGATGGATATAAACATTGATGATTCTACTGTTGGTCGAGATCCATCAATGCATGTCTACTAATGTTAAGGACCGGTAGTTAACGTAATATAAAAATGAAATATTTACCTACCAGGGGTCTTATTCAGTAAGGATGGTAAATCGTCAATTCTAGATAATATGAAGATTGACATTCCAAATCCTGAGGAAAGCGAGCAAAAATTGGAATTTAGCAAGCAATGACATTAACATTTCATCACTGTCTGGGATTGACGCCAAGTCCTTCCTGACTTACCCCATGGGTCAACTAAAACGTTGAGGCCACAAAATCTCGTCTACTTCAAAATATATGCAGCACCTTAAGCCAGGCGACTCAAGGAGACAGTCTCCATTAGATAGTCTCAAAGAAAAGGAGTATTGTAGAAGACATTAACATAATTTCAATAAAGTCCGTCAAAAATATGAAATCAAAATGAAAATTTGATTATTTTTAAATGTCAAAAAGTTTCATGCACTAATGTCGCTCTCTCCATTTATGTTAGAAAAAATTAGTAACTGAAGTTTAACTGCAAAATCACATCTATTTAAAAGCATATTAATATTGAAAATTCATTCTCCGTTGGCCGAAGCAAATGAAAGTGGTGTTGAGAATTTGGATTGTCTGTGATAATAAATAAAATTGAAATCACTGCATTCGCATAGTGTTTCGTAGTCATTATTTTTAAATATTCAAATAAGGTGAAAATTAGAGATTGCGGGGCCATGCGAGTGCCCATCAAATGGTGACTCCGAACGGAGCGGAGATATTTTTTTATCGAAACGCTATAATGCAGGACAACCTAAATCGAGAATTCACTCCGTTCCATCAAATAATTCCAAACGAACTTTATTCTTGGAATAGAATCCAATTGGTTGCCTTAGCTCCATTATGATGAGGATGTAAGAGCTCCTTGAGAGGAGACTGAGACGAATGGACCACTCAAGTTATGCCTCATTTACTATTTCCCAGAAATAACAGCTATACTAAAATAAACCAGGTCCTTCATGTAGCCTAGATGCCTTCACGTAGGAGTGGATGCGTACACCAATTGAATCGATAAGCCTTGCTTTCAGTTTGTGACGTGGTTACAAGGAACCCGGTGTTTGTATCGATTAATTCAGGCGCTGCTTTCCGAATAATTTTTGGCACTCTCCTGCAACATGAGGCTTGATTTCTCACAGGAAAAACCATTAACTTCAAATATACGTTTATTCAGTTGAAACGCCGAAATCTCTTGAAACCCTAATTTTTTGGAATCTCGACGCTCCTACCCTTGTGACACCATTTTACAGTGTGGCAGTAACCCAAGGCCGTTCGATGTGCCATTTATGGGGCAACGGGGTGACGTGCTCTGGAAGTTTACCGCTGGCTACGAGACAAATTGTTGGGCGTGGACAATTTACCGTCAAAACGTTATTACGAAATGTGTTATAGGCAGTTCAATAAGACTTGCAGCCTATATATGAGAATCGATGACTATGCCCACATTTTATTCCCATCTCAATATGCAATGGATATAAAAACTGGACGGCAAGCTACGTGAAGCTTTCTTATTTTAACACATAAGCAAATCAAAAGGCAACAATGCGACGCAGAAAATAGGAAAAATGGCAAAATCAAGAACAAGAAAACAGAAAGACACTAAAATGTGAATTAAATATTCAGTCATAGTCTTATTAAAAGATTATATATATATATATATATATATATATATATATATATATATATATATATATATATATATATATATATATCCTTTGCACCACCTATTACCCCGGAACACACAGACTGAAAACCCTCCTTAAAGACCTGTTTCCAATTTTACATGACAGTGACGCGACCTCATCCTTACTACCCCAATGCCCATCTATCGCATACAGACGACCCGCCAATCTCAAAAACTTTCTGAGATCCACCAACCCTTTGGCGCCCCCCCGTGACAAATTTCCCAATATTTCCCCAACTTGCAACCGCCCCCGATGTAAAACCTGTCCTCTTATTATGCCTACTCCCCTCTTCCTACATCCCCTCATAGCCCCCCCACCTCGTTCCCACGCTAATTGCCTCTCAAAAAATATTATTTATCTTTTATCATGCAAGCATTGCACTTCCTTTTACATAGGTGAATGCATTACCCCCTTATCCATCCGAATGAATAATCACCGGTACTCCTGCAATTCTGCCTCACTCTCTTCTCTTCCTATCCCTTCACACGCCAATTCCCACAACCTTTCATTCGACCAGTGTTTTGCTCTAAGCATCCTAGAATCCCTACCTGATTCAGCCACCAACATAGAGGTGAGGACTCGTGAATCCGCCTACATACTATCCTTCCGTTCCTTTAAAATTCCCACCCTAAACCGCCATATTTAATTTCCCTCCCAGCATTCCCTCCACACCTCCCCTCCACGCCCATAGCTCTTTCCCCTCTCCTCTGCAACAGCATATTTTCAGTCTCTCTTGAAGAAGGCCTCTGAGAGGGCCGAAAGCTCGAACAATTTACCGTGTGAGTGTTCTTTTAAATGTGTCTATTCTTTTCTATTTGTGTTATATTGTGTCAGCCCATTATATATATATATATATATATATATATATATATATATATATATATATATATATTTATATTTATTTATTTACCGACTTTGTTGTGGTGAGATTGAGACTTCATGGTCCCTTCTTCCACCGAACCCCTAAATATTACAGTGAAGACAACTACAAACACCCAACCTTAAGTTAGAGGAAAAGCAACCAATGTAGGGATGGAAACCGCGACCTCTTGATTGGCAGGAAAGGATATTACCCCACCGCCACCACGGCAAACCTTCACTATAAATGGAAATTCTCGTACGTGCCACGTGCTACTAGACACGACTACAAGAAATCCTAGAATGGGGAAAATTAAGATGCGCAAAGATTACATGAGCGAGTGACTACTGGATTAATATAAATCATTAGAATTTCATTTCAGTGCTGACGGAATGATTTTAATCCCACACTAAATAGTAAGGCGAGTCAACAAATAGAAATCAAGGGAAACTGACTTTAGCCAAAATTGAAAATAGGAATACTTTTCCCAATGCCCACATAAAAACAGTATAACACGTAAGATACGAACTGGAGCTAGTCACAAAGATAACATTACGCAAGTAATTGCGTGGCAGATTCCGTGATTAAATGTCAACTATCCAATTGGCTGGAGATAAAACAATCTCTGCCACCACCATGCCTCGGCCAAAAAGAAAATAAGCGGATAGATCCTTGGATTTCAACTGTTACTGAATATTAAATAATAAGTTGTCTGATTTATTTCAACAAAATATTTTATTATATATGTTTTTGTATTCAATGTACCGGAGCAAGATCTAGTTATAACCGATGTAAAGGCTATATTCGGAGTAGCCTAAAGAAAGACGACTTAAAGCGAACATGAGACGAAAAGGGGAATCACCAATATGAAAGATACGCAAGAACATAAAATGGTCTAAATAGATACTACAAAGAAAGTTCTACCCGAAACAAAAAATGAGCAATATTCTTTCAGAATGATGCATCGAAGCTCTAGATGGAATTATTTTCAAATGATATGCTGGATAACTATACGAGAGAATTCTGAAACACGGCAGAAATATGGAGCGCAGGAGAATTTTCTTCAGCATCATACGAGGGTCATCCGGAAAGTAGTACCCGTTCGTGCCGCATGAAGTGCTGACGACGCGAGTAGCCGCTGGACGAGGTCAGATAGCTTCAGTGGCTTGTCTGCCTTCTCTGAGCCAAGTTGCGTGACGCTAGCATTGCCTGTGTTGTTTCTGTGATTGTTTACAATGTTTAAAAAAATTGAGAACGCCGCCAGGTGTGAAGTGAGGGCAGTGATTAAATTCCTCAATGCAAGAAACGTTCGCCCATGTGATATTCATCGCCAATTAAAGGAGGTGTATGGAGACAATGTAATGGACGAGTCGTCTGTTCGGCGGTGGTGTCGCAACTTCAACATGGGGAGGGGGAACACACACGACGATGAGCGTTCGGAGAGACCGTCTGTCATTACAGACCAACTGGTGAGCTCAGTTGACGAATTCGTGAGGAACGATCGGCGCGTCACAATTGATGACATCTGTGAGCATTTTCCCAATGTTTCTCGAACAATTGTTCATGAAATTGTTAAACACCATCTGCATTATGCAAAAATTTGTGCAAGATGGGTCCCTCGCGTATCTCAATGAGCTGGCGGCGAAGGACTATGCAGCAGGAATACAGAAACTTGTCACACGTTATGACAAATGCCTTAATTTGCTTGGAGATTATGTTGAGAAGTAGTTTAAAGTATCCTCTTTCAAATAAAATTTTTTATGTTTGTTAATATTTACTTTTGTGTCTTTATTTCACGAACGGGTACTACTTTCCGGATGACCCTCGTATTACACGCATTACTTCCCCTATCGCCGAATGAACTCAAAGAAATAATTAACTGTCCCTCGAGGTTAAACTCCTCAATTGCAGTTTTAATGACAGCAAATGTTTTATTACTTGCCCTGTTTCTCAGAGAAAATATTAACGCCATAAAACGTGACTCATGAAAACAGAAATTTTTGGCGAGCCAACATCTGAGCCACCACCTCCGCTGCACAACTGGCACGCGCTCCAGTGGATCGCGATTCAGTGAGCTCGATTCCCGCAAGGTGGCGAGAAACCCTTTCGAGTCCCGCGACGAGGACGAGTGGGGGTGGGGGTGGACTGAGTTTGCGGGGTGAGTGTGCATGGAATGGGATATAGGAGGGAAAGGAAGGGTTTTAAGGAGTCCTTTGCATGAAGCGGGCGCGATGGCCAGTGTGGGGAAGGTCGATGGATTTTCGGGGACCGCAAGGGACGCGTGGGAGGGAGGGCATGCGGACTCCACCGTGGCGGGGGTGGGAGACGATCTGGAGGCGCGCCGCCTCCCCTTCACCTCTACCCACCCTCCCACCTCCTAAAACGGCGATTGCACACATTAGTTGACTCGTATAGGAGACAACTTGGAGGACCGACTTTCCCGCGTGTCATACCCACGCCTACACTATCGACCAGGACGAGTTCGACGGAGGGACCACCGCCATAGTCGCCGCCCGAGTTAGTTCGAGCGTAAGCAGAGCAAATTTTATTCATTTTTGCCTTCGATCATTATATAATAGAGGGAATTTCAGTAGAGCCCGATTTCAGGTTATGCTTTTTTGTTAGCAGAGGCAAGTAAATGTATTTTGGCACAATTGTTTAGGCTGTGTCCATCCAAAAACTACCCTAACCGGTAGAATACCAATGATAATAATTTATTAAATTACTAATGAAGTTAATTAATAACAATCTAATATATACTCGAAAATTATTTTGACTGGTCTAAAGCGTTGCTACTGCTTGTAACTATGGCGATTGAACTCTTTTTCTGGAAGTTCAGGTGTGATTGCTCTTTTAAAATGAACGGATTCGGTATTTGATTCGACGAAATGCAATCAGTTCCGAGTCAATTCGTCTGAGCTGAAACAACAGATTGTGCCATTACAATATATTTTCCGGCCTCGATGTTTCTTTGCATCGGGGGTTAATGCAATGAATAGAATGCCGCAACCCCTATTTATTTACACATTCGCCATGAACTTCCAGGGAGGGTATGGATGATTTCCAAGGCCGAAAGGAGAACTGGGGAACGAGATTGGACGTTGGGGGGGGGGGGAGACGGGAAGGGAGATGAGGAAATTCGGGGAGTGAGAGGGCGTACAGGGAAGGGGTCTGAGTCGGCAGCGATGACCCTTCATTTCGCCATCACTGCGTATTAATCCGGAAATATACGAATGATTTTCACATTATGGGATCATTTATCCGCAACTCGCTCGATCCGTAGTGTCCGTCTCAAGTGGAAGTCTCCGGGCGAGGGAAGCATTCAATTGCAAAACCTATGCAAAAGGGAGCGGACGGAAAACGGGAATTTGATCACTTTTAAAAAGTCGTTTACAGTCGTCCACTTAGGAAATATCTAAAAAAGTGAGTAAATGAGTTTCCATCACGAAGAGGGGTCCGTGGATCGAGAGTGAAAGGCTAGTAAAATATACATCAAAATCATCCATGCAGCCCCGCTAATCAAAACCAGTGAGCTGAGCGCATTTTAGCTGCTGTTAGGACATTTTTCATGAGTAATGTTACTGTCGAGGGTAAAATGTTCATTTTAGAAAGAATTCGAAACTGAAAATGACATGAAATAGAGGAATATGTATCATAAATATAGATTTGATCCTATTTCTGTCGAGAGAACGCACTTCGATGGAGAAGCAATAGTAATTTATTTTGATTCCATAGTTTTTTAAGTCTGTCCCACTAATTTTATTTTGCATACATAACCTTCCGATATAGTCTTAAATAATTCAACTCGGACCTTTACCTATGATGAAGTCTTAGAATACATATGTCTTTTTCACTTAAGAGGCAAACATATATTTTTTTATAATAACCATGTAATACTTGGATTCTTCGAACAGCACTATTTTGCTAACCTATCGAATTTCCTATGAATTTTCAAATATTTCCTTTATTAAAACTTTTTCCTATACGTCCCAAGTAGCGGCCGTAAATTCTAAACTTGATGTAATTAATGCCAAATATTACCTCTCCATAAATTTGTCGTCACATTTATTATCCACTCATCAAATTAAACCAGGTTTCTTAGCTAATACGAAATAAAATCTTTCCTTCTATTCCGGTAAGAAGTAAAGGCTATTTTTTTACCTTCTCGGCCCTCACGTCCTGGATAAAATTTAATTTTCAATTCGGACGACGAATTTCATACAGACATGAACTCTCTGAAAATCACGATACACGACATTACTGACATGAATTTGACCACGATATTTTTCGATATACCCGGAATTCATTTTCCAATGTCGATATGGTAACACCATCTCGGTATTTATTTATTTGGAAGATCGATGGGATGAAATAGCTCTTAGCTTGGGTCGCGGGCCTCCGCCGACGAGGAGGGGGCCTTTGGGCTGTTGGAGAGGGGAGGGGGCAGTGAGCATCCTAGGGGACTTGGCTCTCATCCCCGAGATTTCCTCCCTCCAGCTTCAGCCAGCGTCTCCTTCACCCTAGCGCGCTGAGGACCGGGGGTCAGGCAGGAGTGGGGCACTGGCGCGGGGGTAGGCACCGAAATGGAAGCCGCCGCGTGGAAAATGAAAGTGAAACCGGCGATGGCCTAGATCACTTTTCACAAATTTCCCGATTTGAAAATCAGACGCTACATTGACGGCGAAGGAAAATAATCAGAGAAGTACCGGGAAGTACTGAGAAATAATATGCCAGAAGCCACCAGCAAAAATGTTTTACCTAGTTGATCACTTTGAACCGTTGACTGGTATCGGCATCGTCACGGAAACGACCTAGATGGTGGAATTCTGCAAAGAGGCAATAAATTGAAATGGCAAAGCACAAAGTCAGATTGGGCCCTTGAGAATCCTGGATGAGATGCATGTAAGGCAGTCAGTTCCCCAACTTATTCAGTTCCGCTAGCCGAGAACCTAATGACATCAAAGCCTTGAGGGTATATACTAAAAAAACGAAAATTTAACAGCGCAAACATAATTTTACTTCGGCGTTAATGATTTTTGCAATGAAAATCTCGCGTTTTGCGGATACACTCGAGGGTAACCCCGCTAGAGTTACTGTTGCGGCATTTTCCGCAGTTTCTCTAAATTTGTATACATTATTTCTACAACACACTGCCACTCAAACATAATTATTTTCTTTTTCACTCAACTTTTTTCCACTGCATTGGTGATATTGCATTCCATTACAGAAATGAACGTTTTTCTTCTAAAATCTCAACGTGCTTTCAATGAATATTCTCAAAAATGTTCACCACATTATGCCGTGACAAAATAATGAAATCGTTACATTAACGTAAAAAAATACATTGAGATTACAATGAGGTTACTTGTATACAAAATATAAGTGAATATCCAGTACAGTATTACCGTCAGAGGTAGTGGTACAGGAAAACGAAATCCTTATACTGAGTAGAGAATCGGAACAAATTGACGAAATTGCACAATATGGGGTAAGCGGGAAGCTTACCAGCTGCACGCGTCGATACAGTTATTTGTGTTTAAAGTAGCAGAATATTTCGCGTTCAGCAAACTCTTTAAACTGCAACCCAGAAAGGAATCGCATAAAGTGACGAATGCTCGAAACTCTAAACGTTACGTAAGGATACGAAAGTGAAATCATAAGTAAACACATGGTATCCAGAAAATTGCCTACATGTTATCGTCATGTACAAACGATTAGCATTTCGGCTACGAATGAATAAGGGTCAGAGATAGAAACGTCGAGAGAAACACAACTCCCAATTTATCAACTGTTCGGTGTAATAACATCTACGAGGATCAAGCAGTCTTTGTACCTAATAGAAAACTTAAATAATATTGAACCGCCCTCAAATGTGTGCACTTGACTCGGGAAGTACGGAGCCTTATATTCGTGTACGGGATTAAAAAATGACATTCACTGACTCATTGAGCTTCTACTGATGGGGTGGTAGTATATACGTAATACGGCCGCACGTTCAAATGATGGTGCCCATTTAGTAAATACATTGGCAACTGGATAAGCTAACAGTCTCACTTTATTGCTACAGTAAAATATTGATTATGACTCTTTCAAAAGCCAACATTTTTCAAGCCAAAAGTTAAAATAGCACCAAAATGCTGTGCAAAAATACGAAAAACCCTGCATCATTAAGTAGGTCTTTTCTAATACGATTTAGTGACTATGGAGTAAAGAGTAACTCGACTCAAAAGGGTATGAAAAGCGCAGAATATAAAAAATGAAAACCCAGAATGGTATCCTGGGTGGATATGCCACACTCCACAAACACGAATGAGCAAACCGGTGGCATATAATCGGGGATACGGCAATCCGCGGTTCGATCCTCGACCCATTTTGTACATTAAGACCTAACTCACCGTGAAAAGAGGGGAACGGTAATTTATAAATTTCAAAATTTGGGTGAAACCCATGTTTAACGATGGTGAATTACTTTTAAAAGACTTCGTCCAAACTGCTCGGCGATTTTCATCCAAGCTTAGCAATGACACGTATTACGAAGAAAATAAACACGCAACCTGGGAATCGTCCTCCTTGAAGTGGGTTAGAAACCCACGGGAATTCTCATGCTGTCAAATTATCGCATTGGAAGTATTTTCCAATGGCTTTTATTATAAATCAAAGCAATGTAATAACGCAGCCAAATTAATGCCCACATGCAGGAGGTGTTCTCGCAGATGGCAAAGTGTATTTTAACCAATTCAAGGTATTGCAAGGATAGGCCGCGATAATTAATTTTAAATAAGTCATCCGCTGTTGCGCATTACAATGCAACAATTTCAAAGTATGAAAATCAATCCCCTTGGAATGATTTTTACACTTTTAAATAGTTGAATAGTATTATTTTAATCTCGTAAAACGATAAGCGATGTAAAACGCGGCCACATCGCTGCGAATCCCTATTACACAAAATTTAATTATTAGAATTCGTCATTGGTAGGAGGTAACCGATTAAATGTGAAATTTACAATTACCACTGATCAATTTGTTAAAAATATATTTTCTCATGGTTGATTTTGCAAGGAGGTCATCAATTTGACACCTCATTACTGACTAAATTACAATCATGACGCGCCCCTAGAAGTGAAAATTGGCATTCGAATACCATACTTCGCTAAATAAATACACTAGGAACCTCTATTCCAATAGCTTAGTCTATGCAGTTTGAACCTTACCGCTGGCCCACAATAGAGCATATTCTCTCCTCTCCTTCCCTCGATCCTCTTTTACTCCCCACGTGATATAGCAGCACGTTTGGATATCTTTGGCCTCTCCCACTCATAAAGAACCAAACCGGTACGGTGGTTCCCTCTTCCTCATTATCACTTCCTCCAGTTCCGGACCCAAAGACCGCCTCCCCTTTTTTCCTCCCCATCGCCATGTCTCTCTCTCTAGGTCTCCTCTCTCGCTTGCCTTCTCCTCTCCTCGTTCGCAATATTGATTTTCACCGTTATGCCCTCCAACACCACAACCGAGCCGCCACGCCAAAACCCTACCCCTCCCTCCCCTTTCACAGGCCCCTTTCCCAAGCATCCCCGTTCAATCCCCTTTACCTCCTCCCCGGCGACCACCTCCCCTATTTCCCCTTATGCGAGTATGTGTGTGTGGGTGTATGTACGTACATATATATATATATATATATATATATATATATATATATATATATATATATATATATATATATATATACATGTATATATATATCCCTCCTTTTCTCCTTCCCTACCACTACCTCTCACTCGCCCCCCGGAAGAGAAACTGCGCAGGATGCCTTTCCACCCACGCCTCCCACTCGCACCCAAACACCACTCTATCCCTTCCCCCGTGCGCCTCCCGCCCCCCCGACCCTCTTTCCCCGGCGGCGTGGCCGACTGCCCGGGTACCACCTCCCTCGCCGCCTCCCCGCCCACTCCCCCCGATCCCCTCTCAGTTCCCCGGTTCCCCGCCCGCCCCGGCCGGCGCCGACAGCGTCGCACAAAAACAAACAAGCTCCGCCGAAGGAGGAGAAAATTCCTGCGCTGCCGATAGAGGGTGCGCAAGCAGGCAGCCGGAGGGAGGGAGAGAGAGAGATAGCGAGGGAGATAAAGTGAAAGAGATGTAGAGAGGAGATCACACGAACGCCGCATAACCGGACAGAGAGAGGGAATCCAAACCTTTTTCCACCGAAAACCCTTTCCCTAACTATCCCTTCCAACTCCCTCCCATTCTTTCCCACCCAAAATCTTCTCCCCATTCCCTTTCTCTCTCCTAGCCTTTCTCCCTCCCCGCTCCACCCGGTGTCGCAATTCTTCCTCATTTCCATCCTCCACCGCTGCGCTCGGAAAAAAAGGAAATGTTTGCGTGCGTATGTACGCACAGGCACACAAACACGTATATAAACCAACTGGCATCCCTTCCTGCCCGTTCTCCATCCTTGCCTTATCCACTTGGAAAGTCGGGGTAAATATTTCATCACGATTAAGGAGATATCGCAGGGGAAACGTGAAGATTCATAACTAATATCAGGTGTAAATTCGGAAGATGGAGAAACACGCCACCCGCCAACACAACACGCCACGAGGTAGAGCAAATTAGTAGATTTAACAGTCCCCGGGGGAGTGTCCGTGCTGCCCATTGAATTCTTTTAAACGACGGGGAGCATAAGTTCTCGCTCAAGCATTGGGTGGGATGGAAAGGATGCATTCAAAGCAAAACTTCCGTGGACGGACTCAGCACGATTACATCACCTCTATTTTCACGGTGATTCCAGAAGGCGAATCCTAGCGCCAAAGGGACGAAAGGAGGCAAGAGCAACGGTTGCGCTCACAGATAAGGGATATGTAACGTTAATCCCCTGTCCACATGAAAAGAAATCAACTCAACTTCCTTTGTGATTCTCTTGTGTCAAGCCTTAAAAATTAGTCCGTGAATTAACGAACAAAATTACTCGGCTTAAAGCGTGCACGCATTATTGCGCGTCGTCACGTCACGACGGCCTCGGCGAGGTCTTCCACGAAAGGTTTCATTATGCACTCTGCATATCCCGAGTAAATGTAATTTCCAGTGATCCTCATCTTGAATTGATGCCAGAGCTCTTGGTATTAACCTCCCTAATGCTGCATTGTGGCGGCCCCTTCAATACAAACAAAGCACGCAAAATTACCTCGTTACCGAGGCGGAATTCTGACGGGAAAGAGTTTTGTTTTCTTAGGAGATAAATAGTATACACTAAATTTAAAAAATCAGGTTTATACCAATACGTATCAGACTTCAAATCTGAGTTCCTCTAATCCAAGTGATGGAAGACACTCTCTAAAACAGCTGTCATAGTCTAACAGAAATGGGTTAGGGCCCATTTTAGTATTACGTAAGACCATTTAGTGTGCTCTTCCCGAATGTAAGACAACACAATAATAATATTTCCAACCCTCCCTCCATATTATTCTAAATTTAAGAAGTTGGATTCATCATATCGTTTCCAATTTAACCATTCCATGGCAGACCCCGGAGGCATTTTTGCACTCAATTATGTGCAGTTGGAATAAAAATGTTACACTCCTCATCATGCGAGTGCACTGACACCACAGCTGATGATATTGAGAACGTAAAAGGATATCAAATTCCAAAATCTTTCTGTTAGAACACCATATGATAATATGTGATAACCAAGATATGATATAATTGATGACATGATAGCCATGTTTACCGAGAAAGCCATGCCTACATGAGGTGATAATGTGAATGGACATGAAATGAAACTAACATATTATACAGCGTAACGCAGAATAGGGTCTGCTAGAATACCCAGCAAGAACACTATACTTAGATAATAATATAGTCAGAAAAAGATGGTTTACGGAAAAAACGTCATCCTTTTATCAAAAAAGTCAGCCTCTCATAATATAACGAGACAGCCCAGCTCCAGTTCGCCCTGATCAGAGTCCTGAATCGGCATCAACAATTTAGGAGGCTAATTCATGGAATACCACGACTCTTTTCATTTGCGGGCTCAGAAATCTGCAGCCGGTATTTAGATTTACTTTCTAGAATTGTGCCAATATTGACTGGTGCTAAATGTGGGATTTCATGAAACACATTTGTCTGTGGAGTGACCTTTACCAAGGCCGGCACGCCATTGGCGTGATGGGAAGCCAGGAGTCCCCCAATGGCAGATGACCAAACCTCGCTACAGAGTTCACCTGCTCCAGTAAAGTTCCGCAGTCCAAGGTCGGCGACTGGCGTTTGGCCACTCTTGCTTCAATGTTTACAAAGCGAATCGAGAGGTGAAAGGAACAAGGTGATGACTAAAGGATGCCATGCGCCGTTCCACTCACCGGAGGCCGCTTCCCTTGGACTATTTTCGTAGACAAACGGAACGTCAAGACCTAGGTCCTTAAGTTTCTTTCGGACATGGACGGCTAAGGGTGCGCGGTTTTTATCTGGATTTCCGTCCACCGTCATTTTCATGACGGGTCACTTCCTTTAAAAGTCTTGCGGAAATTCAAAGGGCTGGCCATTCTTCCCATAACGACGACACACATGTCATACGTTAGAGAGTGGCGGGGGTCAATGGTGAGGAGGGAATTGACGCGTTGATTGGAATACTACAACCCAGGGTTTTAAGCCCAACTTTTGGAAAAGCATTGAGACATGGTCTCTCACTACTGATTAAAATTTTAGGTTATGTGTAACAGACTCCATAAATCCTCAAAAAGTCTTAAATGATACCATTATGGTCGTTTAAGCCCACAAAACTATTCACAATAAAAAGTCCATTTCAGTAACCTTTCATAATTTAAAATTGAGTACCTCATTTAGAAAACGAGGCAGGATTTTAACTGATATTCGGGAATACAAGTCCTTACGTAGATTTTGCTAAAACATAGAATAAGTTCACTCGTTTTTGGGCATTTTAGACGGAACCTTTTACATGAATAAGCTCTTTGAATGGAAAAAAACCGTGGAAGAGAAGGTAATTTTCTTCTCCACTGCTAGAAGTCTATGCACATTCCACATCGTATTCAACATTTTGAGCATTCTCAATGCCCTTGCGATTTTGGAACGGGCGCAGTACATAAGCAAAATTACGCTGAAAAATGCTATTTCCAAAGTACCATAACCTTTTGGCTTTCACTAATTCATACATAGACTGAGGAATTTTGCGTAAGCCTATTCAGAGTTACACCCAAGAAAATACAGTGAAAGGAGAATTCCAAGAAAGTCGCTGACTAGGATATAACTTCTGTATCAACGGGTCTATTTGGATTAAATACGAATGAATCGAAACGACTTTAAAAATTAATGGAAACAATGTTATTAAATGCTAAAAGCTAAATTATGGAAATTTTTCTTCCTCCGATCGATGTAGATTGCACCTGTAACTAAAATGGAGGTCATAACAAAACGGACAGATCAGTAGGCATCGCTTCCTCCGGCTATCCCGAAGGTCGCGGATTCGATTACCACCTTAAGGATACATTTTTCGGTGAGATATGACATTAGATGCGACGCACCGTGATGATTAAGAGGAAAAATTCTACAGAGGTCGTTTGAAACACTAACGAGAAAATGTAATTCAAAGTAATGACATTCAAAGAAGACCTAGTTTTGCGATTTATCATACTGGTTTCAGCCAAAAATTCACAAATTACTTTAAAATGAAAAATGTACCCAAGACGTCAACAGAGATGGATTCAGGGAGAGAAGGAATGAGCACAAGACCGGATCCCGAAGGGTATGATTTACAAGGAGGGAAATCGCTCCGCGTGACTCACTTTCGCCATTTCGTGAGAGCCTCTTATCGCTTCTGATTCTCTCGTCCCTCATTCATTTCACTCAGACTGTTTTTTTTATTTTACTTCTGGGAATGAGACAACTGTGGAAGGGCCATATTATATGGATATGTATGGCTGCACTTGATCACTAGAGCTTTTTTTCTTATGACGACCCTTCTCTCTTGCCAAATGTGTCAACGGAGCAGCAAATGCAGCAATAGAAAATGTATAATGGGCACTCCCTAAAGAGAAAGAGGAGAAAGGATATAAAGTCGCATTTCCTCGCGGCGCCTCAAATGAACGCTGGTATTAATACAAGTGCTTAGTGTCAAAAAAGTGAAGACGATACGATTCATTACCATCATGAATCCTTTTTCGCCGACTTTATGGACAATTTAGAGATTAGGTATCGTCTCAGTGCCTCATAAAAAAGGGGGAGAACACTTGGCACATCATTTCGGATTTATCAGCAATGCTATCGAACGTATATTGTGTGTGGAAAAACCTCCGCTCGAATAAATAGAACGTAGCTATTTCCATCTTATTTTCACTCATGAATCCTAAAGCGGGGCGGCACGTGGAGCCGGATGTGTGGTCGTGCGAGACGGAAGAGGGGGAGAAAGAGAGGGAGAGAGTGTGTGTGTGCGCATACAATCACACTTTGTTGCTGCGCGAATAATAATTTAATGAAATTTTCAATGGCAACGCGCCTCGGTCATTAATCGCGCCGTGTGAAAACGGGGCGTCGATGGGTCGCCAAAGTGAGTGAGTACCCCGGCAGAGAGAGTTTATGGCAGCGACGGTATTCAATCGCATCTAAATATATTCCAGAAAAGCGTGATTCGATAATGAAGAGCAAGAGCGGGGAGGGGGGAGTGGGGAGTGAGTTGCGGGCTGTTGAGCGACGAGGCGGGACAGGGGTAAGGGTGCGATGCGGGATCAAGGGTGTGGAGGGTCAGGGCGTGCCAGGCGACCGATGAGCGGCGCGGCGACGTGGTGAGGAGCACTTGCGGCGGGGGCGTTGCGCGGTGGTTGTGGGGGCGGGCTGGGAGATAAGGGGAGGAGACGATAATGACGGGCGTTGTGGGGCTATAAACATAGCGCGGGAGGATGGGAAGAGGAGGGGCCTTGCCGCGCGACGAATATGAGCCGCCGCGGCAGGGAGGGGACCATCAGGCAGCAAGCACACTGATGGACGGAAGATGCCGCTCTAAATTTTAATGGGGGTGGGAGGGAAAATGGCGGCGGAGATCTTCGAGCGAGAGCAACCCTCAAAACCACACACGGCGCTTAAACTGCTTTAAACGCGCCGTTTTGAAATGAGAGATGTCACTCAACGGTCGATGAGTATCGTCGTAGGGTTTCATTCGGGTATAAGACGTGCCAATAAGCTAGGAGTTCGGCATCCTGTTCAATTGTAATTGAAGAAGGAAGCTACCATGTTCAGCGTATCACATTATCCAAGACTATTTAACCACAGTGCAACGTCGTGGTTACCTATTTTTTAACGCTGCATGTAATTTCTGTCAATGTCTCAGAGCCATTCTGGGTAGAGTACTCTATTGCTCGGAAATTCACGAAATTCCAAATGGTCACGCATTCGCCGGGTAATCGTTTTTCCTCTATTGGTTTAACTCTTGGATCATATTGATTTTATTTATTACAGTTGGATGTTATGTCGTGATGGTTTCAATTTGTTATTACTGTCAGTGACTTCAGCCATCTTAGTACATAAAATATTCTTTCAGTTGCAAAATAATTATTCAAAAACAGTTAGCCAAATTATTTAATGCTTGAGAATTTTTCAGACGAAAGTGCAGGGTAGCTAATTAGAATCTCCGTTTCCTCCGGGGATTTTTCGAGTCAGATAGCTTTTAATTTTAAATGCATGTACGCGAATTTTAATACATCTAACGCTTTCTTTTCGACCCTGATAAGTAACAACTTTGTTAGCTGAATCGCCACGCTAAATGTTGATGACAGCAGATATCTACCGACCAGCTTAACTTAAAAAGGAAAACATGCACAAAACCAAAAGTCTGGGACTCGAATGAGAATACTGAAGTGTAATACAAGGATTTACCTCGAATTTAGTTATACTCTTATTTAATTTCAGCCATCGGGACACATCGAAAACCTAAAAGCATATCTAAAATGGTGGCGTATTTTCCTGAGGCTTAAATGATGTAATTTCATAATGGTGGGACACGCGAAGATGAGTCACCAAATTGAAGCGAAGCAAGTAACCGTCTGATTCCTCCGAAGGATGAGGGGGGTTATATCTATACATTCCACTCTACAAAAGGTGGCAGATGATTTTCAAGGTTATTGAAAATTTTCAGCCATGATAATTAATAACGCCCTAATTAGTAAGTTCATTATTAGAAGACATAATAGGCTTCAGAAAAAGGGCACAGAAGGAATACCCTTCAATCCACAATAGTTTCGGGAACCTTTAAGAAGTGGAGTCATCTACCAAATTAGGGGCTCTCGGAGAGAACTCAAAAGGAGAAACGAGATTGCTCCGGGTGAACATCCCTCGCTGGAGTTTTAAGTTCAGCGTAATGTCAGCCGCATACGCGAAGGTATTTGCGCTTGGAGGGCAAACTGACTAAACCGCGGAGAATTACAAACGGGAGGATTAGTTCGAGGGATGTATAAAAAAAGGCGTCTCGCTGCTCTCAATTTTCACACAATTTCGACGCGTTTAACAGCAGGTTATAAGATGCAGCACGCGGGAGCATCGCACTTAAACACTATCGATCACCTCCGCATTCACCCGCGGGGCCTTGAAAAGGGAACGGGAGGAGAGACCTCATGGGGGACGGGGCGGCAGTGAGAGCCGGAGGGGGCTGTGTGTTGGGTCTCTGGGCGAGGCAGGGAGGAGGAGACAGGGGGAGAGAGAGGAAGAAGGCCCGGGGGCCTCGGAGGCGGGAGAAGGAGGAGGTGAGTGGCAGAGGAGAGACGCAGGAAGAGAGAGGAACTGGAGAAGTGGGACTCCCTCCTGCCGGAAGACAAAGGATAACCGAAAAAAAAGGTCGAGAGAAAGGGTTCCAGGGTAAGACGGTGGGGAGAGGAGAAGTGAAGGAGGGAATGTCGAGCAGTGAGGACGGGGGGAGGTGAAAGGGAGGGTAGAGTGAGGGGCGAGGGAGAGTATCCCGGCACGGTATTTCTCAAGGCTGGATCATTTCATTTGGCCGAGCTTCACGGCATCCGAAACCGTCGAGTCGGTTTGAGGAATGAATGACAGGGCGGGGAAGGGAGAGGGGGTCGTGACGTGAGATGGGTAGGGTGTGGTGAGGAGAATGGGGTAATAATGGG
Organism: Hetaerina americana; assembly: GCF_022747635.1. NCBI lineage: Eukaryota > Metazoa > Arthropoda > Insecta > Odonata > Calopterygidae > Hetaerina > Hetaerina americana. Next base: position 62,390,804 of record NW_027286069.1, read on the forward strand.
GTGGGGCAAGTTGAAGAGTGGAAGGAGGGGATTAAGGCGAGGGGGGTTTCGAGGAAGGGTAGACTGCAAGAGACTGGCGAAAGGGAGTTTCGCGAGAAACAAAGATTTCCTTTTACTCTCTACAGCTTCGCGACCGACTACTCTTCTCCCCCCCTTCCCTTCCACCACCGCCGCCGCGGCCCCGCTCCCTCACTCCCCGAACCCACTCTCCGACCCAACACTCCCTCATTCTCCATCTCTCAAATCCGAAGAGGTTGAGAAGAGCTGAAAATATTCGAGCAAGAAAGAGAGAGAGGAAGAGGCCTGGCGTTGAAATAAGGCGGGCCAAAAAGGCAGGCGGTCTTCTGTGGAGAATAAAGAGACAGCGAGGGCGGCATGGGGGAGGGCGTTTAAGAAGGGGAATGAGGGGAAAGGAGGGTGTCTCTCCCTCTACCCCCTCCTCCTTCCTTCAAGCCAAGTTCCCAAAATTTTTCTTTCACTTCTCTCCCCGCGTAACCCTCCCTCGAACCCCTCCCCCGAACCCCACCCCCGTTCTGTCTCCTCTTTGGGCCGGGTGGGGAGAGAGGAGTTTAAGAATGGAGGCAAAGGGAAGGGCGTGCGTGAATAGCGAGGGACGCGAGGGGGGATGGGGCAGATAATAAGGATGAAAAATAAAAGAGAGGGGTGAGCGGCGATGAAGGAGGGACAAGAGACGCGAAAGATTTGGAGAAAGAGATTGGAAAGAGATTGGAAAGAGCGGGGAAAGGGTGGGAGCAGGAAAGAGGTGGATTGAATGAGGGAAGTGTGATCGGGCCGTTACTTTTCTTGATTTTTGTTAACGATTTGAACCGCGAAGTGAAAAGTAACATTAGGATGTTTGCGGATGACACGGTGATCTATCGGGAGATATCTGGGGATGAGGATCGTTTTATTCTAGCGCAGGATTTAGATTGCATTACTAAATGGTGTTCTAACTGGGGATTGACTCTAAATTATAATAAATGTTCAGTGGTAAATTTCTTTAAAAGATCAACGGGATTTGCTTACAAATTAGCTGGAGGTGACCTAGCAGTAGTTGATACGGTAAAATACCTAGGTGTCACATTCACTAAAGACTTAACTTGGGGGACTCACATACGTAAAGTCTGCGGTCAAGCAAATAAAAAATTGGGATTCATTAGACGCATTGTCGGCAAAAGTGACTCAAAGGTCAAGGAACGTTGTTACCACGCTCTTGTAAGGCCTCATTTAGAATACGCATGCAGCGTGTGGGACCCGAGTGAAAAAGGTCTCATTCGGGAAATTGAGAAGGTTCAACGCCGGGCAGCCCGTTTTGTAAAAAATTCCTACGATAAAACGCAAAGCGTTACCGAAATGCTCATGGATTTGGGGTGGGAATCATTAGAAGAGAGACGATTCAATGCAAGACTGAAATTATTAAATAAATTCAGATCCGCATGTTTCAGCACCGAGGTCTCGCAGATTATTCGTACTCCTACATACATTGGTCGCTTGGATCATGTATATAAAATTCGGGAAATAGATGCCAGGACTAGCCGACTCAAGGACTCCTTCTTCCCACGGACAATACGGGATAGCAACTGTAGGGTTATAGATAGTAAAAATCCACTTGCCACCCTCCGTGTCTAAAAAATAATTAGTTCTACTTAAATGCATGCTCCTCCACTAACCTTATGTGTTTTGTTATAATAACCCATTCTTTCCGCATGACATCATTCGTGTTCTGTTCATCTGTTTTTAAGTTTCCCTTTCAGTCCCTCTTCCCTCCCGGCGGGGGGGAATTCCTGCTACCTGCAACGTTAGGTCGCATTCCCTTCCTTTTACTGTCTCTTTGGGGGGTAGAGTGTTTTGTGGTGCATTTTCATGTGGTAGTGATGTTTCACATTCTTGCTTGTTGTGTCCTGGCTTGCGTGTTTTAGGATGGCTTTCGTGCTGTATCCTGGGGTGCAGTTTTTTGTTGTTTTGCGGTGTATGTGTTTGCATGAGTATTGGATGGAGGGAGTTTTGCATGAGTGTGTGCGCTGCTGGGGTGTAATTTTCCGTGTTGTTTTTTGCATGTGGTATTTTTCGTTTTTACGGTTGGTGACCTAACACCCCCCGCCACACGCCCTTGCGGCGGCTTGCGGGGTATTATGTAGATGTAGATGTAGATGAATGAGGAGGGGCGTATGTTGTCTTTCCCTCTTCCGCTCTCGCTTGTTACGCGCTCGTTCCTCGCGGTGATTTCTTCTCGGAGGACTGACTACTGATGAGGATGGGGGAGGAAATGATACCACGAAACCTCGTAGTCTGGAACACAGTTAAGAGAAAAAGGTTCTCTTATTTATTTGCCTCATTTGCTTAAAGGAGGACAAACGAGATTCGAGATTTATCCAAATGACAAAAAATATCCGTGAGAAGAATGCGTGCGCGAGATAAAAAAATGGCGAATGTCAATTGGGGAGAAGCAGACGCGACCGATGAAGAAAGGTAGGAGTACGGGGATATTATTCCATCGCCCCACGTGGTGCCGGAAGCTAGAGACCACAATGTGCCTCTGGGCGAGGGACATCTAAAAAGCCTCAATGCTTTTAATGACTTTCAATTCGGGTCTCACTATTTCTACTGTGCTTTTAACAGATTGAAACAAACAAATTAAGTTAATAATATTCGATTGTTAACACGAGTATTCAAAGAAAACATAGCAAGTAAGAGGCTCACCTTCAGATTAAGGTACGTAAAGCGAACATAAAAAAGGAAATTACGCGCGGGGAACGGAAGGGAGTGGGCAGAGCGTGTCGGCAAATTCCGCGAAGGGGAGGATACAGCCTAAATTTGCTACATCACTGACGGAAAGGAAATCGTGGGTGGCAGATTCAACATTACAGATTATTGTACTACGTCAAGTAATATCAGAAATTGAACGCTCCACCGATCGAAGATCATTAGAGTTGTGAGAGATTTACTCAAAGAGCGATCTTATACGACGTCTCGTACGCTGGGGATGAGTGATACAAAAACTCAAAGAGAAATCTACTGAGAAATTGGTAGAACAGCTGACTGACTTAAATGTTAAACATGTTTAGAATTGCAAAAACCTCGAACCAAGAATAGTGAGACAAGAATTCCATATCACGCAAGTCAGTTTTTTCTGTTCTCCTGATAAATTTTCACCGTCAGCACCGAAAGGCAAAGTAAAACAAGAGGACCACATTGATAGCCGAGCTATTGCGGAAAAAATGTACTCAGCAAGTAGCCCACTTTCGACCACTCAGCGAGTGGTCGAAAGGCTAAAGGTCCCGTTCAGAGGATGGGGAATGTATTGTGCGAATGTCATCACTATCGAAACACTATACTTTGCGGCAAAATGTTTACTAAGGAAGCATTCAGTAAGTAGATGGTATTAGCACAATCCTACTGAGGATTGATATATCGGCTTTTCTTGTTCTAAAATTATCCGCATACGTACGATATTAAGATCGATCATAAACACCGATCTTTATATATAAATAAATAAATAAATAATATATATATATATATATATATATATATATATATATATATATATATATATATATATATATAGGCCCGATTTTCCGGTAACCATATCTTCCTGAGACACCATAACCGGCACAGGGAAAAGAACAGGCCCCCCTACCCTAATGTGTGAATTTCTCACACCATCGGGCCTAGTACTAGGTGAACTCAAGCATCATCCACCAAACTGACCTTCAAGTTGATTACTGAGTTCATGGATCATATCCGTATAAAACCATGACATTTTGCACAATCGTGCCATATGTTTATCCCTGCAGCGGACTGATGATTCAAGAAATACTACTTGATATGAGCTCTTGAAATACCTGGAAGTCAGGATAAGAATTGATAAAATTATCAGATAGACCTCCATACCGCTGAGTCAATAGTAGCACTGCCAATAAATATAACGCGATTGTATCTGAAAGACAAATCTGTCAAACTCTTTCCTCTCTCCCTCATCTTAAATCAGGAGGAGGAAAGAAAGGTGAATTGGAAGGGCATATATCGGGAATCATAAATGGTATAGATCCTGTTAGCACAACCAAGCAATCTTTTTTTCGGTCGATACGACACCCGTACATTCTTCAATCGGGAGGCAATTCTGCGGGAAATCCTTTCTTGCAAATAAAAAAAACCACACAAATAGACCTAAAGCATATCTTAGAAAGAAAATTATTTTTCACAGTGCAAAATTCTAATCATTCGAAAGCTTCAATTGCGACAGAATTTTGATCTGTTCCAGAAGAAGCGCGCTTAAAAATGGGCACCATATTTCGAATTGAAGGAATAAAAAGACCCGAAGAAAAAAGATCTAATTACGGAATGAATTAATAATACGGCGAGTGAAGAGAGAGAAAAATATACTTCTATAGAGAAAGAAATGCCTGTGTGTATACTTATAACACTGAAAGAAAAAAGACGAGGAAGGGAGATTAAAAGCGTGGAGGGCGGGTGGGCGGGCAACTCTCTACCGCCCTCGCTACCACCGCCGCTGCCACCCATGCCGAACTTGCCGCGGGCCTCCGCGCGTGGGCGGATGAAAGGGACGGAGCGCCGGGGATCGGAGTGGTAGGGATTTACGCGGGTAAGGCATCGAGGTGAAGGAGGAGGGTGTCTTCGGTGAAAGAGAGGAAGAGCGAGAGGTTTGCAGCAGAGAGGCGAGCCCATTTCCTCGTAACTCACATGCCGTTGGGACACGTAACTATACGCACTCACACGCGGGCGGAAGTTCGTGCGAATTTTTCTCGCCTTTCCTTTTTCCTCCCCTCTCAAGTCGTCGAAGGATGGGTGGGATCTAAGGACAGGAGTGCGTGTGTGTGAGGCGAAATGAGGGAGAGGATATGAGAGGCTGTCGGGTGAGACTTGAAGGAGACTGAATGGTGTAGCGGACACAGGGATGACTCAAGACGCGAGGACTCTCAACGGCCTGCAGGCTATTATCCTAATGGGGACACATTTAGGTCCGGCGGGTAAATCCTTCCTCCGCTGCGAGAGAAGGAAGTTTTGCCACCGCTAATCACGAGCCAGCCTACACTCTCCAAAATACGGCATGAACCTAAATAACGGAGCCAACTGAGAACTGGGCCTCGAGCGGCAGACTGAAACATGCCATTCCACTTCAATTCCACACAAGAGGGGAAACTAATGGCACGGAATTAACAGCTTATGTCTTGGGAGGACGCTGGATTGACGGTTGAGGGAAGGGAGAGCGAATCAAGAAGAAACGTGAATTTTTTCAGAGAGACCGCATTTGAAAAATATGCGGGATCGGTTACAAAACTGGAAGTGGGATCATTTGAGAGCCGATACTATCCCGGAGAGGGTAAAGGTCTTCCACTTGGAAATTATTATTGAATGGCGTAAAATAAAAATGATTTTTTTAGGTAAAACTCCAACAGGGGAATGCGAAATTCGAAGGGAAATGAGGACATACATTATTAAACGTAGGATCCTAGAGAGAGGATGGGAACGGGTGAGAGTGAAAGATATAAGGTATGGCAGGCATAGAAAAAATAGGCAGAAAGATTCAAGGAAAGAGAGGGAGAGAGAGGCGGAGGGTCGATGTGGCCAAGTGATAGCAGGAAATATTTGGGAAATGTGATATAGGGACAAGAATCAGTTAGGAGGCGAAAAAGGTATTTAAAGGGAGTAGATGGTGCATTTAGCCTCACCGATCGATTCCTATTTTTGTGTTGCTAAAATGACAGCTATATCACAGATTCAATTCCTTTTTAAACCATCGCGTGCGGAGAAGTTCCAGTCTTTAACTTCATAACTTTCGAGCAACCTTTTCACTATACAGGCACTTCCTGTAGGCAATTATTTCACATAGCTGGAGCTTTTCCACCTCTATTATTCAACGAACGTTTCACATACTCTCCATGCATCTTGGGCCTAGGTCCACTTTGCCCCCTCTCTCTCTCTTGAGAAGAATTAAATAGCAAATACACCTTCAAGAAGTCTAAATAGCTGGTAAACTAATTAAAATGGTTCAGAAGTAAATCCAGCGCTATTTTATATTGGAAGACAATAATTATACAAAATTGATATCAACAAGATGCTAAGTTTGAATGGTGAAAATTGTCTAAATCGAAAATCTTATCAATATGCAATTTAACTCAATTAGATGTTTTGACCCGTCCAAAACCTGAAAGTGCCTGCATTTAACAATATTTTTTCAAATAACTGGGAGCTCCATTCTTGATAAGATTTAAGCATTATAAAAAATCCATCACTTATAGATGTAGCAAGTTAAAATTTAAACTCAAAATCCCTGAAGTTTCAATTGATAATACATTCCAAACATGTGGTTATAATAAATATCTCTCCTTATGAGCATTATTCGAGTACATGACATCATGCGTAGGACGTGTGGTAATTTATGTTAGGTACCACTGGAAAACTCGTCCAAAGAATATAAAGTATCATAAATATTAAGCCATACAGCCTGACGCTGGAGACAGAGGTTGAAGATCAAATGGAATGAAGAAATGAGGAAGGAGGAATAAGGAAGAGATGATCTTTTGGCTCACTGGAGGGAAAAGGAAAGGCAGATGGATTGAGCACACTTAGAAACCAATATTTGTTAGGTACTTCAGGAAAAAAATTAAATAGCAATAGAGAGAATAGAAGGAAAGGTCCCATGAGAAAGACCAATCGACAAATACGTGGAGTAAAGCAGAAGAGATGTAAGACAGAACAACAAGGATGACAGATTACCTTCGAAAGGAAGAAAGGAAGGCAGCGGTCAACCAGTCTTCACATTTGAGGATTAATGATGACGGATACGTATTAAACGATTGAGCAGCAACAATGTGCACATGTACAATTCCGTTAAAATTAACTACCACCACCATTCTATGAGGCGAGGATAACTAACAATTGGGGAGTAAGTTTCCGGGTGCATCTGAATGGAGGGAAATTACAAAGCTAGAGATTAATGTACAGTAACATGGAGTTCACAGGTGCTGTTTCCACTATGATTTTCCTCCAAGCCAGCGCTTTCTTAGAGCAGCCAAATGTTATATTTACACCTCTGGAATGGGATCAGAATTAAAATTGCACACATCCATTTTCGCCACCCGCTCTAACTCCCGTGCTAAATGGTAACTTCGGGAAGGAAATTCGAAGAGTAAATAATCAATATGTACATACCCGCAAAGATTTGCTACGGCGGTGCCGCAAGGGATAAATGAAAAGGATTAAGGAATTAGAAACAGAGGCGACCAGATGAAGCCATGCTTCATTGTTACAGATGGCGCGTAAACCACGAGAGAATTTACGAGCGCTAAGCCTGTACAGGAATCCCATGAGCTCACCCATATCCTACCAAAAGACTCGAAAAGCTCAGGAAGCATACGAGGTAGAGAGAATTAGAGGTACTTGGCCTTCATATTTAACTGGTTGAGACAAATTAAATAAATTAGAGAGCTGGCTGCACTACGAGGTAATAAAATCTTTCATTTAACTAACTCAGATTAATTCATATTGCCATTAATGACCCTATAAAAAGGAGTGTATCGAGCGATCTTAACTCATGCACTGGTATTCATCCTTCATAGATATAAGATGGGAAATAAAATAAACCTAAGAGTCAGAACGGTTTTCTAAAGCATTTTGTTTCGTCTGTTTTCGTTCATGCGCGGACATAAGGAAAACATAAGTCAAATTTAAAAGATATAGGAAAATATATCGTTTAACTGGAATAGTATAGAGATTCGTAATTATTAATACGCGCATCTCCATCCGGAAAAGAGAGGGGACCTTATAATCACTTCGATTTTTGAACAAAGATAACAGATTTTGTGGCCATAAAATAGAGTGCAAATCCGAAAAATCTTATGAAAAATACACAAATATGCCTGTAGACAAGCATAGAGGAACGAATCGAGACGTATTTCTTGGAAATGGGCTTGCTTGAGGGAAGAAATTGTTTGCTTTCGTTCGGGCACAAGCACATGGATTTTAAAGGGAACAGACTAGACGGAGACTTTAAAGTTTCAGGAGAAGCGAAAAGAGTGGCAAGAAGGTAAAAGAACCAAACAATGAATACGCGGAAGAGGGAATAAATGAAAGAAGGAAAGTATGGAGTAGTTAAGCAACGCCACTAAGTAAGAAAAGTAGACGATGCACAATGAGACAAAAGTCAACGAAGAAAGAGAAAGGAATGATTTTTACGGGAGAACGTGTACGTGGACGTGCTTCTCAAATGTTTTACCTTCTTCCCATTATTACGTATTCAATTATAAGTGAATGCAATGAAATGACAGTTCTTCAATTAATTGTGTAAGAAAATAATACGCAGTTAAGACTTACAAAGTCATTAAGAGCACAAAATAAAACCTGATTTACATACCGTAGTACACGACTGAATGGTATTTTGTAGATTGAATGCATTATGGAACAAAGAACATGTATAATAATCAGTATACAAACTGAGGAATAGAATCGATAATCCAAAAGAAGTATACGGAAATGAGAGCACGTAAATATAATAATTATTCACGAAGTTCAAGTTAATAAGGACATTTTATGGCACGGAATATACCTTAGACGTGAATGTTAGCCAATACATTGAGTATTTGAAACTACCAACACTTTCAGACCTAAAGGGGGCAGGTGATATTTAATGCAAACCTAGTGAGTCCTGGTGGATTGATTTATCGTCAGCGGATTAAAATAACAGCGTGCGAAAAATACATTTTCTTACACATTTTGAAGCTGGAAACGTAATTATCAATCTAATAGACTTTTGATTCTGGGAGTAATAGGAGCAAATTAAAACAGAGGAAAAACCTTCCGCGGCATAGTGCGGGAGGAAGTAATCGCGGGAGAGAAAATTGAAGCCCAGAACGGTGAAACCGAGCAGAATGAGTGAGGGGGGAGGAGTGGATCAAAGAGAGAGAGAAAGGAAGAAAGAAGGAAATAGGAAAATAGGGGAGGAGAGGACGGAGAGAGGGAAAGTAAGGAAGGGGAAACGATTCGGAGAGAGGGAGAGCGTAGGGGAAACAAAACAGCGGCCGAACCGATTTACTTCACCGACACGAGTAGGCGTCCTGAATTATCATATTAATTACTGGTCCACTTGAAATTGGAGTGGAAGAGGGAACGGAGAGGCTGGGGAGGAAGGAAGGAGGTCGCCCGCTTTTCTGAGGGTGAGAGGAGGGGAGGGTTAAGGGGCACTGAGGGGGCGGGGGAGAAGGCAGGGGTTGGGTGAGGTTTATTGTATTGGCCGGGAGTATAAGGGCACGGGAGGAGCGGTGGCGGGCGCCTGAAGGGGGAAGAAGAGTGGGAGCTGCGGGGCAAGGGGTGGGTGGGTTTGGTGCCAACGGGAGGAAGGAGGTGAGGGGGGGGGCAGGAGAGGGAGGTGGTTGGAAATGGAGTGCTAGAGGGCGGGGCGGGGGGTGGAGTGGGAATGGAAGTGCGTTTTCGGGCCGTAATTGGTGAGAAAAAGAAATGGGCACGGAGTGGCAAAAACGGGTGTGGTGAATCTCGTGAAGGAGGGATGTGAGTGGAGGCGGGAGGGAGAGAGAGTGACGGAGGAAGGACGGGAAGTAAGATTTGGCGGCGGGGGATGGGGAGGGGTGAGAGAATGGAAGAGAGGGTCGCGGGGTGACGCCGAAGGGGTATGGGACAGCTGGTAAAGAGTGAAATACGCAATTAAAGCAGTCGAAAACAGCCCCCGGGGGTGTGGGGTGGATAGGAAAGCTGTGGAAAGGGAAGGGGACAAAGAGAAACCCCGTGGGTTGTGATGGAGGAAGGAGACAGAAAGAGAATGAATGCTCAGGGACGACGAGGGAAAAGAATAGTTAAAAAATTCAATGGGGCACGATGAACAAAGGTCACTTCGATTTCTCCTTTAATCTCTAGCTTTCTATGACATTTAAATTGCCAAATTGTCGACTGAAGTCGTGGCTGGATGACTAAACACGATTATGCTAGCAAAACAAATCGGGCTTTATTTAATAAATGAAACGCGAAGGCTTAAGAAATATGTAAAAAGTTTTAGGATTCAATAGACGGATTTCAGGGTTTGAATTACTGACGAAGATTACTTGTTATTATTTCCATCAATGTCCTCTAAGCCAAAGTGTAACGGCAAAATATGCATTTAACATGCTCATCAAACGTTTAGAAATAGTGATTCGGCCTAAGCTGCCTGAAAAGAGGTATGCCTTAAAAATCTTTGCGATTACGGTCAAATTATCAGAATAAAGATGTCCCGAAAAGAAGTTGCTATTTGGTTATTGAGCTAATGGAAAGAGTTACGCATAATTTGTTAACCAATGCTACAGTAATATTATGTTCTCATGAAAAACGAAAACATTGCTGTGAAAAAATAAAACTTTGTCAGTTCCAAAATTCATCAAGAAGTTCCATAAAGTTGAGCCGAATACGATTAAGTTCGAGGCAAATGTTATTGTTTTAATATATGAGACTATTTTGGCAAGAACTAAAGGATAAGGTCAATTGTGAAACACGCCGGCTCACGATGTGCAAGCGACCGAAGCTTGATCCTGAATGAAATAACCGGAAAAACATGGCGCGGTAGCATTAACCGCCGGTTTAAACGTCGAGAGGGGAGAGGGTGGAGAAGGAGACGGCAAACACACTCCGATATGGCGGTAAACAACGAGAATGCACACGACCCTCGGGAGGTTACCCTTATGTGGGGAAAGGGGAGGGATGAGGCCGAAGGAAAAGCAAACGGAAGCGGAGGGGGAGGAGTCGAGGATGGACGAGAGACAGGTCGCCAGGGCGCACCGCTGGGGAGGCGCACTAGGGGCAGGGTGGGATGAAACGGCACCATCCCTCCTACCAGGGGCCAGATCCTGAATCTAATATGCAGCATTTATTTGGGCTGGCGACCTATTGCTCGGTTGGGTTGGTCGATGGAGTTGGGAGGGAATTTCCGTGAGGTGAACGGAAACCTACTCCTGAAAGGCGCCCAGGGGTCCACAGTTTCAAGTCTCATGACACAAAGAAATACAAGTTTAAGTGCTTTCCAATGAAAGTAATAAGGGATCAAAATATTATAGAAAAAATCACTCTCAAATCAATTACTGATTTAATTCCTGGCACTGGGAAGCCAGTGCCACCAACTACCTTGGAACCCAAACTTCCCAGCAGGATGAGAAAAGGACGGAGAAGATAATCACAATAACCCTTAATTCAGTCGAAATAGCTGATTCTTTACATTTGAATGGCTGACCACAGAAATTATAATACACAAATACTTTTAGGTTAGCAGGTCCACCACGCCCTTGCGCAGACATTATTGATGGAGCGATGGCTCCTTCCCCTATGTTTTCCTCTGCAGCCCCCGGGACTCTCAGGAGTCCACGTGTCAATGGAAAGGCGAGTGGGATGGCAGGACGGAAGGATTGGAAAATGAGGAATAGGGCCGCGGTAAGAAAAAACGGGGGAAATATTCTCCGTGTAGGTAAACCGGATGGGGGTTGGGAGTGATGCGGCAGGGGAGGAGGGGCGGTTCTTGGGAGGGGGGACCGGTGAGAGTGAGGTGGGGAACTCGGGAGGGAGGAAGCTCCTTGGGGTGTCGGAAAGGGGACGGGGAGAACGGATTCCCGGCATCTCGGTCTCGGTGACAGAGGAAGGAAGGGCGGAGGTTTATATAAGAGAGGAAACCCATAAGGAGGGAGGAGGGAGTTCTTGCGAGGGTTGAGGGAACAATTGACTCGCGTAATGGCTTCCTAACTCGAAGGGTTTTTGGTCCCGACCGCGCGTTCCGAAGAGAAGATAGCCGCGAGAATTGCTTAACGAAGCCAGTGCCGGAACCACGCGCCCCCCCCCCACTCCCTCCTTCAGTCAGGGGGCCGCAGAACTTGGGTCTGGGGGTGTGTGTGAGGAGAGGGATTTTAATGTGCGAAAATGGAATATCGGCGGGGTCGAGGGCTGAGGGGGGATTTGGGGTAGGAGGAGAATTAAGGGAAGCGGGGAGTCGGGTTGGAGGAAGAGGGAAAAAAGGCGATGGAAGAAGAAAATGGACCCCCTTCAAAATTCCTTTTTTTCCCATCCGTAGGGAACGTGAGAGAGCAGAGAAGGACCCATTGAAGGGCCCCTGATAAAACCGATGATGGGGCCTCTGAACGCCCACCATCCCCCGCCAATGACATCTGTTTCCCATAGAGTTCCACCTGCAAGGTAATAAAAAAGAAGAGGAGGCGGCAGAGCATTCCCATTCTCGCTTTCTATGGTGTACTGTAACGGAGGAAGGCGTCGCCATCCCTTCGCCAGCCAGGGTTACGTGGGATAACGACACGACGCGTGGAAAAGCCGTGAAAACAGTTTACCCCCTTCCAGCGAGAAGGAAAAAATTAGCTGTCTTCAACTTAAGTACCCGTGGCTTGCTTTGAAACAGACAAGCGTCAGGTGGAATGGGAATAAGACGTATAAAATATAAAACCTACAATTTTAAATTGGTAATTCACCGCTCACTATCTGTGGAAACGGTTCCCCTGGGTTTTTCTAAAAATATTTTGCAAATGCTGAGAGACATTTCCGAATCCTCTACCAAACAGCCTCTTCGAAGAGACTTGCTACGACGCTGTGCTGAATTGTCAAGAAACACTAATCGGATAAATTATGGGAAAAAGATTCCCGCAGTGACCGATTTTCTCACAGTTGTCACGATCTTAAAATTTCCTACGCTCAATCCAAAAGTTTTGTCTCAGAGTCCTATATCTTCACTGCCAATTTCTTTAAATAACAATACCAAAATATTTTTCAGGCACACATTGAATTCATGCACCCTTATGCGCCACACAGCCATACGGCGAATCGTATGAAGGGTATATTGTATACGTGTATGCGGATAAATTGGAAATAGAGAACATAAACCTATAAAACCAATCCAAAAATTAACTTTTAGAACAAACCTTTTCGGGAGGTCTCGGGTGGAGAGAATAGTCGGAAAGGACCCCTAAAAGATCTAGCCAAGCAGATCGCACACGTCTTAATATCGCCTCCTCTAGTGCTACGTGCGCATAAATATCGCCAAAGTATGAGGAAGGGGTTAATCCGGTACGGAGAGTAATGAGGGGAAACGACAGAATCAGGATACTGATATACGACATCAATTTGCTAATTGGATTCACACCAATTCGGTAGTAATGGAATCAAATAATGAAGCAGCAATTAACAGAAGCTAATATACACTGAAATATGCGGGGTTTTATGCAACCAAGTATCCCGATTCTTTGGCCAAGAGATGGCGTTAGGGAGCTATTTCACCCACCAAAGGAAAAATAGACGACAAACAAGAGGAAAGTCAGTAGGAAAACAATCATTCAACAACATGGAGAATAGGAAGAGTGCGTGTCGTGGCACGCATTGCCAGAAGGAAGAGGCGAGCAACATTCGTGTTTGAATGTGTATTCGCGGTTGAGTACACGCACAAGAGAGTTAAATAATTAAGAGCGACCATTGATTTTTTCATTCAATAAAATGTATCATTTGAAGGTAGGAGTTGGAAGGCGAAAACTTCATGTTTCTTTGCCCTTCATTATTGATCATTAATTTTTATTCACAAAATGTATTGTGTGCATATTTAATTTAAGTTTATAAAAATCATACACACAGTAAACAACCCGTGGGCCGGTTTGGTAGGGGATGATTGAGTTCACCCAGTACTAAGCCCGACGGCGTGTGAAATTCACACATCAGGGTAGGGGGCAAGTTCCTTTCCCTCTGCCGGTTATGGTTTCCCAGGAAGATCTGGTACCCAGAGAGGCTTGCCCGGGAATCGAACCCGGGCCCTCCGGTCAGTAGTACAACGCTCTACCCCTTGACTACCGCAACCCACATTTAATTTTCTTTTAATATTGTCAGCATAATGTGTACAATTGAAAATGGGTGCGTGCGCGTACGTATGAGCACAAAAATGCATAAGCGTATGATTACGTGCGCAGTAAAATATTTAATCATGAATGTAATCAAACAGAAAAAATATATCGCATGAATGCATGCATTTATATACAGAATAATAGGAGGGCCAGGGCGTTAACGTTTGCGTGTCTGTATGCTGGAGCACGGGCGTGTGGAGAATGGGGAGCACGCGTACAACCGCAGACTAACGAATGTAACGACGTCCCTCAATCCCTCTTCCCCTATTCTTCCCCATTCTCCCTCCCCCTGACGCGCCGCCGTCCGCTCGATGAATGGACGCGCTAAGTGAAAGCGCTGGCGGGACCGTCGGGTGGCCGGGGAGCGGGGGGGGGCAACGGCGCTCGGCAGCCGCCGCCGGCGCGGCTCCGCCCTCGCCGCCGCGCCGCCAAAGGTCACGAGCGCCCAAAGCCGGGACTGTTCGCGGAAAAACGACATGGCGCATCGCCGAGAGGAGAGTGAGAGGGAAAGAGAGACAGGCATGTGGGGGAGAGGGGTTAGGAGGGAGAAGAGTGGGAGAGATAACTAAACCGTCAGGCATTGCCGTCCCTTTCCCTGAATAAATACGCCCGCGCAAAATGCGGCGACTCCCAACGTGCATCGCTTTCCTCGCGAAGAGAACGATCGGTGGTTCCGTCGACAATTCCGTCAATTTCTTTCTGATCGTTTGCTTGTCTTTCTTATCATATTTTTTTCGGTCGAGCACACCGACCCCTTTAGAGTTTAGAAGGACTTCTACGACACAACCGGGCGGAGAGATTGTGCCGTGGAAAAGGGTAACAGGAGGGAACTGACCACTGTACGAATTCACCCTGGAGGAAGGTGGGGCGTGCCCGCCGGAGTTCCATAAGGGCGGACTACGTTACAGAGCCCTCCCCACTCTCACCCTCACGACCCCCGCTTTCGACCGGGATTCTAGGAACGGATCCGAAAACACGCACGCCAACACATGACGGAAATTAATCCAAACTTTACCAAAATTATGAACGTAAAGGTCAACAGTGGAACGGGAGATGAACGTGAAAGGATCAAAGGGAAAGATTTTGCTGATTGGATGGGGATCAACGCTAAAACCACCCTCAAATTTAGGTCTTTTAACGGTCCAATTATGTTCAAGGGAGAAGAAAGGGGAAACGCAGTCGGCGGAAATGCAATTCTAAAGTAATGAATGTTACCCAGTAGCACAGAATAACGTGGTGTTTCTGGTAAATAATCCGAAGCTTTATACTAATACCACCAGCAACCACTTAAAATATATCCCTCCTGCCGCATCAATATTTGTTCAAAGATGAAAAGCTACAAACTCGGTAATAAAATTGTTATAGAATGATAATATGCTATAAATTCAATCGAATGAGAAGATTATAGAAAGGAATTTTAAGGCTATACCCCATTTGGAATACTTAAGGAGAAATATGCCGAGCGAAATGAGAGCTGTACGACGAGCTATCTAGGGTAATCTCTCTACTCCATCTACATCTACTCATCCCGTATAATTAGATATTAGTGGGAAGAACAGAGGGCTGCAATCAATCAGTGTTCGAATCGAAGGACTAATTAACTGACATAAAGCAATTGCTATGTGCGGAAATGATTCGACGTAACCAGGCGGGATTCGAACCTCGATCACTTAAGTTCCGGCAGAATACTTTTACCAATTAATCTAATGCACATTAGAAGATGACTCCGTTTCAGCAACTAGCATCTCCCGCAGTTCATTGAATTTAATTAAGTAAATGGCATACAACATTAACAGAGGCATAGCTCAGGGTCTCAAAATCAAGGATCGACCTTGGGAACTGCAACTGATTAAGAATAATTACAAATCGCATGAGTCTAAGCCCCACAATTTAACATATAAAATGAAAATTCAACTTAACAATGGTGTCAGAAAGAATTTTTTTTGGACCGTTTAATCTAGGTTTTTGATAAAAATATGGATGCCGAGCAGTTTGATTGGTGATTAAATGCAGAAGACTATTGCAGAGGGTGGGAGATTAGACAAGCGAGTAGGAGGAAAAGGACTGGAATGGAGGAGGGAATGAAGGCAGATTGGGTGAGGCTGAGCAAAATATATAAAAAGACTACAGTCTGTCGCCAGACTTAATACAATTCTAAATATTATGTCATCGTTAAAGAAGTGTTCAAAATCATGACACTTATTACAAAATATAATATAAATACTAGCGCTTATAACCTAGCGTAATTGTATACACTTTCTACTCAAGCTGTCGGAGGCATTTTTAAAAAAGTAAAAGAATGTATTAAAGGCAAAGGAAGAAATCTGGCTTAGCATTTAACGTAACCAGTGGAGCCTTATATATCGTAAAAAAATTAGAGTAAAGAAAATAATAACTTCAGGCACAATTTTTCAAAAAATAATAGCATTTCGGCCGAAAATATTCACGCCGCATCCAGGGATTCCTCTCATTTAATGCCCGAAAAATGAAAGCGCAAACACGCGTCCCTTCTTTCTGATAGTCCGACCTTTGGAGCCCATTCTCGCACACGTCGACGCTTCACTCGCGCTTTCACGCGCACCCAAAAGCGATGAAGTACCCGGGAGGTGAAAAGCGGCCGGAAATAAAAACAAGACGAGGGGGGGGGGGGAGATAGGGAGCGGCTACCGAGCCAGCCAACCCCCGGCGAGAGTAACGGCTTGGAAAAAAAATATTAAGTGAAAGGTCGAAGCGAACGGAATTCCAGACTCGCCCGATTCCTAGAATATTAACGCGACTTTCATGCGAGTTGAGGGAGAGGATAGGACGGGTCCTCCCGCTCGTGTCACCTCACACGGGGAAGCATTTGAGCCTCACGGGCCCACGCCCCAAACCACCATTCCCACGCGGGGGGGGGTAGGCAGGGAAGAAATCCACCCACGTTCGGTTCCCCCAACCATCGGCCGCACCACTTCCGTTCTCGCCAGACACTCCATCACTCCGGCCCCACGCAAAAATGGAAGGTGTAATCTTTCCGCACTCCCAAGAAACCCTTTCTTCTCCTTTCCCCATTTTTACAAACTTTCCACCTCCACCACCCCTCCCCCCCGGCAACCCCAACCCTCACCATATTCCTTCCTTTTATTTTTCGGGTCATTCAAAGTTTCTGGGGGTGTTTCGGGAAGATATCTTCCTCCCCCGCCCTCTCCATCACTCCTTCCCCCATCAGCCACAACTCCTCTGCATGCAACCCCCTCCCACCACACACACACATCTGGAGGGGTTTGGTGAGGCGGGAAGGGGATGTAGACGGTTGGTAACGGGGGGAGGGGGTCGGAAAAGGACGCCCGAGCATGATTAGGACAAGTTGTGAGAGGAGTAGACGAGAGAGATTACAGTGAAGGCGGCGAAGATGGATCGGATGGGAGGGGAAAGGTAAGGACAGGGGAAGAGGTGGAGGGATCTGTGGGTGGGAGGAGAGGTGAGGAGCGTTGGGGGATAGGGGGAGGAGAGAGTTGGGGCTTCGTGGAGAGAATGACGGAGGGGCTGGGATAGGGAATAAAAGAAGGTGCAAGGTAAAAGGCGAGAGCAAAGCGTGGACGAAGAAGGATAAGGGGGTAAGTCGCAGTTATCATACGTACATATATTGGCGGATAAATGGAATCGGGGTGGGTTCATACTACGTCGGAGGTGAGAAAAGCAGAGAGAAGAGAGACGAAAGAGGACGAATTACGGATGCAGTTGCCAAGTATCCTGGTTTCAGAGGGTGAAAATGACCACAGCTATCGGCCGCCTCCCCTAAAAACTACTACTGGTTTCAAACAGACGTATTCAGATTCAAGGAATGACCTTCAAGTTTAAAATAATTTATTTTGCTGATTAAAAGGGAGCGCGAATGACCGACCAAGCATAGGTACGAGCTCGTGTTCTGCTCGCATAGCTCGTATTCTGCTAAATCTCTTCATCTCAGATGGTTCGGACAGAGGTGTACTCCGTGTCATACACTCTCATCATATCACAATATGTTTTCAGAAAAACATAGTTTGACGGCAATGCCTCTAACCATATGCCTTAGGGTAATTAGTAATATGTTGAGATGCTGACATTCCTCGCATTGCGCAACCATAAAATTCCAAACAATGAAGCCGCAATTATCTTGAGGGCAAAATCCGTAACCGAGACTTCAGGCCAGCTCGCCAACGCATCCATCGCCGGTTTGGAATAACCAAGAACTACAAATCGGTCTATTACCATTAATATTTGTAAAATTGCGGTAAGTTTTACAGAATGATAACTTTGGTGCCACAAGACTTAATGCCATGTACGAATTAAAATAGGAGCCGCACACAAGCAATCTGAACGTGCGATTAAGGGACGACACTCTAAAACCGCGTGTACACAATATCACAAACCCTGCCAATGAATAATAGAAAATGTATCCCAATATTTGAGAATAGTGATCAGTCAATGAGTTAAGAGAGTCACATCAGAAGGATGATACGGAATTTTAGCCTAGGTAATCTAGCTCATTTTTGCGTTTCCAAAAATCTACGCCGACATTTCAGAGCATGATTTTAACACTTACTAGGGGCCATAAAAAGGAGAGGTGCCCACATTATCATATGCCTGTAACTTTACTGCCATGCATTGTACACTTACTATAAGCGTTATGACGTTATTGATAAAATCTTCGTTACAAGTTGCAACAAGAAATAATCGGAACAATAGGGGAAACAAACAATAAAAAGGCTAGAGAAAAAAATATAATATATATCTTTTACATTAAAAATAAAAATTCGCAGTGAAAATACATGCATCTATTCCCGCAATACCCGAGTTTTCACGTTCATCCCCGAGCGTTCTCCGCGTCCTTCCAAGCGTAAGCGCACCACCGCTGTAACTGCTGACACAGTCGACAAAAACATAGAATATGAAATTTTACCGGGCACAAGAACGAATCAATCAACTAAATGTGAAACACATAGTGACAAAACAATAAAAATGATAATGGGGAGGAAGAGGCAAGGAATAGGGACGAATGGGGGAATAAAGGGTGGCAGGAATGAGATGGTGAATCGAGCGAGAAAATGGGACCTGGGGCAATATATTATATTGAAATATATTCCCATAATGCGGCGAGCGGGATGTGGTAGTAGGAGATGGAGGAACGGGGATAGAAGGGAGCAAGCACGCCCCGACCGGCTGAGGAAATAATAAAAACCACATATCTCTCGCACCCTCTTCCTCCCTCACATCATTCCAAAGCGTTGATTTTATTTGACGTGGAATGCCAAAAAGACAACAATTTCCCCCTTCTAAAAATATTCTCTTAAAACTGCTTGCGTAATAATAAAAGGAGATAGGAATCACTTACGACCGCTAGCCTGTGAGACCAAATGGTGAATTGCTATAATGAACTGATAAAACCATTCCCACAGGAACAAATAATTCCCTCTATAATAAATAAATGTATTGCGATTTTCAATTGACGATCTTTAGAAGCATAAGAATAATTTATTAGCAAAGGAGCCTAATCGCTATTGTTATTTCAAAGATGGGTTTAAACAAATTAATTCCCAAGCCAATCTGTAACTTTTACCTTTTTAATGTCGAAGACTTCAAGTCAATGTTCATCAGACCTGGAACCCAGGGAATACACAAACTGTTCACATGGCAAAACATTTATTATTAGGCGATACTGTTAAATAGAAGAATTACATACTGTAAACATAAAGTGAGCTTTAACGGCATACGTGTTAGACTGAGCCAACTTCAGAAGTCTGTTAACGCTTCTTACGCAAAAATGTATCTATGTTATTTAGTTTTCAGGAAATAGGGTTTACACCACCTAAACGGGATGTTATACTAGATAGCTGAATACATGAATGAACACACGATGTTATGGACTGAAATTCCGTGAACGCAATCTTTATTTGAATTTACGATTGGCAAGCTTAATCCTTTTAAATAGAGTAAATGTGGAAAGATTCGTTAAACAAAGAATAGCATAAAGTAATTAGAACAAAGAGAAGAAGGAAGGGGCGTGACTGCGTAATTAGGATTCCAAGGAGCCAGAATAACGAAATAATCATCCTTTCCCAGTAAATAGGCGTCAGTGCTTTCCGCCATCAGCCATTTCCATTAAACCTTCGAGTGCATCAGCAAGCCAAACATAGGAAGCATGTAATGACTACTGCAGATATCTACCCACTTCTAGAAAAGACAAAATCATTGGATAGGTTAAGTATTATCCGACGTTGGAGGAGACTATTAGCAATAGACATGGACCATCTAGCGAAGTGGGATATCATGAGAAAACAAGCTCAACACCATTAATATCAGAGTGAATCGACCAAAAACAAATAGTCTGGCACGGACCAGTAGTTCCGGGCAGGCGCAGAGCAGCGAACACTATTAGGTCGAGGTCGGAACGCAAAAAGGATACCGGCAATTCGCAACGACTTGACGACGAGCGGATATCATTGCGGTAAAAAGCAACCGTTTCAATAGCCTAGTTCTGAACGGAACGATTGGAGGGATGAAGTGTCGGTGTGCAGGAAAGGGATGCCGGGACGGAGGGAGAGGATGAATGTAGGAGCCGGGGTGGGAGAGACGACGAGGAGGAGGGCTGGCGGTGGGGGGGGGGCAATGGAGTGGGTGGTTGCGCAGAAGTGGTGAACGCGGCGGTGTGAGCTGGCTCGACCGGCGAGGAATGGTAATGAGGCGGAGAGAATTGCGGTGAGCCCGCCGCCGCCGAGGCGCTACGATCCCCGCGTCTAATTGTGGAAGCTGGGAGAAAAGAAATCGAATGAAGATACCGGAGATTCAAAAAGGCCGAAGAGAGGTGAAAAGGCTTACGTTGACGCAAGGCATATATGTGTAGAGTGAACTGCATCCTTAAAAAGGATGCAGCTCAATCTGCCATTGACGCAAACCTCTGCGGGCGCCCCCGAACGTGGGGCGCCCGCAGAGGTTCGCGTCAAAGACAATAGGAATGTTTTAGGCGCATTTTTAAAATGATGGCGGTAAATATAAAATCAACGAAGTAGGCGATCCTTAGAAGCATATTATAGATAATTCACGTTTAAAGAATTTACGCATTTCATATTTTACGCGTATTCAAAACTGAGAAAATACGGTGCTTTCGAGGCAAATATACATTATACGCGCGAATTCAGTTTTGGATTTAGAATGTGGAAAAGCGTCATCCTTTGAGAGGTTAGCATTTAAACAAGAGCCAATGTCCTTGACGCAAATTTCCCGTATAATTATAGCGCACCGAGAGGTGGCATTAATTTCACTCTTTGATCCACTCTTGCACGAGAAACAAGAGAGAGGCAATGGACTGAGGATAGTGGATGACATGAAAATACCTAGGAGGGAAAAGAACACGGAGGGAAATACAGGCATATTTTAAAACCACAGTTCTCCATCCATCCCTCAACCCGGGGCCCCTAATACAGACACCTGGTGAAGGCCTCAGATCAAACGCATCAAGATTGAACGGAAGGAGTCCAAACCAGGGCGCGTACGTTTTTGAACAGTGGGTTCCTTGAAACCAGGATTTTTTTTCAGCAGCAGAAACAGCCTTAGTGGGCGACAAAACGGAGAAGGAGAATTAGATGGATGCTACAGCCCAAAGGACCCATCTGTGCGACACGTGATACGCCACGAGGTGAGAAGAATGACAAAGTATCAGCGATAGGGTTTGGAGAGTTACACCTTTTGGCGACCCATAGGCTGGAAGTGATGGTGGGGGCGGATCTCCCACAATGAGGACTGAGGATGCGAATGGAAGAGGGAGGAGAGGACAAAAAAAGAGGGCAACTAGAGAGGAGTGGATGGAACCACCTTCGGGGCGGATGGGCTAGAGGAAGCACGGTAGGAGGAGAATAAAGGAGGAGAAGGCGGAGTCGTCCTTGACAACCGAAGGGAACGGAGGAAAAAGCACCAACGCGCACCGGCATAAAGAGAATGCGAGAAAGCAGCAAAGATATGGGTTGGGGGGATCCCGAGGAGTAAAAGTTGAAGAGTGAGAAGTGTCGCGGATACAGGAAGGGAAAAAATAAGAAATTGTTTTCGGATGGATTTTGGAAAGGTAAAGGGCTTAAATAAGAGAGATAGGGAGAAGAGGAGAGAGTGAGAGGAGAGGGAGGGGCAAGCCGGCGTGAATAAATAAGCTGGGAGGGAGAGGGTAGGAGGGGGAACTGGGGGTGGCTGAGGAAGGCATAAGGTGGAGGCGTGGGATGAACGAGCAGGAGGACGAGAAGGAGGCGTGGGAAGTGGAAGGGAAACATGAGCGTAAAGGATATTCAAGATATTACGAAAAAAGCGGGACAGGAAGCGAGGTAGGGAAATAAACAAGGGGAGGAGTGGTGGGGTCTTAGGGAGGGGCCAGGAGCGCAGTTTGGCGGAAGAGAGGGAGAGGGCTTGGGGATGGGGGACAATGGGATTCTGAGTGATTCAAAATGGCAAAATAATAACAATAATAATAAACAAACGATGTAAACGGGTCACGTCGCGTTGTTTCCGCAAGGGAGATGGCGCAGGAGAGTGCGGAGGAGAGAGTGATTTCTAGTGCGGGCGGTGCCATTTTATAAGGAGTGGAGGGGATTGGGTTGAAGAGGAGAAAAGATGGAGAATGGGAAATCCAGGAGAATGTCCAAGTCAATGCCGAAAAACCACCCATTGCAGGTGCGTGTATTTTTTATAATTGAAAAACTGGGGTAGAAGGGTGTGAATTATTCCACCTCAGAGACTTCTTTCCTTTTCCGATGAGGGAGATGGGTGGGGGAGGGTAAGTATAAGGGCTGTGGGATGGGAAGGAGACGAGAAAAACTAATGGGACCTGGGAGAGAAAGAGAAGGGGATTCACACCCTGGAACACAAAAGATACAGACACTATCATTATGTACGTGGGTATGTGTACGTGTATGTGTGTGTATATATATATATATATATATATATATATATATATATATATATATATATGTACACACACACACTCTCTCTCCGGGAGGCTATGGGACCGCAAGTCATGCTAAGGAAGAAAAAAAATTAATTCTTAATCACTACGCAGCACGTAAGTCCTTTCTAAAATGAATTTAAAGAGAGATTATTAACATTATCAGGGTTTAGTGTATATATTTCAGTCTAACATATACCCTGACAATACAAAATATCCGAGCAAAGGTATATTGATGAATACACCAACTTGTTGAAGCTTCCTTTCTGATGACTTTAAAATTTGCAAAAACGTAACGCCTCTATGGAATAAAAATGAACTCCACACAAATGTCTTAGGGAAATTGAGTGAATCAACTTAAGTCGAACCTGGGAATTCAGGTGCACAAAAAGTAGTGTATTATGTCCGGAGAGGTGACATATAATAATGCGGAAATAAATACATGAATAAATAAATAAATATATATACACTAACAGTAAAACCCGCCAAATGGCTAATACCTATTTCACATGGATATAGATATAGGAAAAGAGATAGAAACACAAAGAAAGGACAAACATAAGTGTGATGGAAGGGCTAGGATTTCAAGCAGAAAAAAGGATCATTGATCGGGACTTGAACCACGGACCTTCGACTTGCCGGGTCGACGCTCATTAAATACACACACAATGCACACATATATACATTAAATACACATGCAATCGGATACACAGCCAAAGAAAAAATATTGAAGGCTGAGGAGGTCTGCAGGGGAATATTAAACTGAATGACTTTGAAATGAATAGCGGAACCAGAGGAAAAGAGGTAAGTCACGCTTATGCGTCGAAATGGGATATTTTTTAGTGGGGTGCGGAGGAGAGATGTCTAACTTCAAAGGGGAGGGTAGGAAAAATACGACGGGGAACGTGGTGAGGGTGGGGGAAGGGAAGTCGCAGCGGCGTCCGTTTGGCTTCACCTTCTTTTATTTCGGTCTTTCCGTGGGACTGAGATGCGGAGGAGACTGAGAGTGATGACAATAATTTCCAAAACGTAGATATGCATTCTGAGAGCGGTGAAAAATAAGTGGATCTAATTCAATAATTAAACAGGAACATTACGAAACGAAATCGCGTTACGCATAATAAAAGCGGCCGTAACATAATTCTTTCGATTTTGGAAGATTGAAGGACGAATGGAATATTAATTAAACCGTTCCCTCATTTCGGGCGCATCTGTGGTAACACGTGCATTCCCGTAAGAGAATACGAGTACACCGAAATTTGGAGGCTGCCACACAAGGAGAAAACTTATCTAAATGCTAAGGGTAAGAGAATGCAATAAGTAGGGACTGTCAAACTCAAAGTTACTCCATGATAAGACTATGAAAAAAATTAAATACCTCCATAATTGTTTTAAAAGCGCTTCAGTTACGTAATAATTCTCTCATTTATGTCCCTGCCAATTGGTAGAAATCAAATAGGCAGACACAAACCCTTGATGATACTGATATGGAATCATTTAAATTACTATTTTGGTCGTGAATACATTAAAAATATTAGCAAATAGCACAAACAGAACCGAATTATTATAAACATTTTGTAGAGAACAAAATTACTTGAGTTAATATCAATACACCTCAACGCCTACACTGAGAAATCAAGTTATTTATATTCGAAAATACTTACATGCTAATAAAACCCTCATGACGAAACAGGAAAGTAGCCAAAGGAAAAAGCCAGGGATAATCCGGTATTCTGCACTGGAGGCAAAGTCATTCAATTGGTTCTTCCTGGCTCAACGACATCGCCAGCGAGCGGCGGAACATTCTCCGCAACGAAAATAGGGAAAAAAAGGTGGCGATGGAACGGCAAAGGAAGGAAAAATAAAGGATTTAGACGGAATGAAAAATATAAAAAGGAGTGTGGACGATAGATTATGGAGATAAGCGTCCTTATCCGGAGAGAAATTCAGACCTACATATACATCCCTTTGCATACCCCCTATGGGAGAGAGAGATCAGAAGTGTGGTCGGGGGAGGGATGTCGTATGAAAATGAACTGACGTTGAAAAGATCGAGTAAAGTGCGCGATAAAGAGCGAATCAAGCTAAAAGGCATTAGTGTGAGTGTGAAAGCTCAGGGAATGATGGAAAAGAGAAAATGGGAGGAGGGTCATCCCTGCCAGGGACCAAACAAGAGAGAGAGAAGGTGAATGGATAGGAAGGAAGAGATTGCGTTAAAACTAATTGCAAAACGAATAGGGAGTGCAGTGTTCTCGGTGGCGGAGAAAGAGATACGCAATCGGCCCAATTGCGGACAAATATATACGCGGACATCGGCAATAAAATTAGCGTAACAGTTATTAATTGGGTAACAGAGCTGGCCGAGGATAAACCGTGTACAGCAGAAAATTAGCAAACAGCTGAATTTGTGAATCTCCGCGATAACTTACAATTACGATGCAAGCTCGCATGAAATAACATTTATTTTATTTATCACGTTTAACTGGAGCTGAAAATCAAAATAAGTCTCCACGCAATGCTTCACGTGCTTTGCCCGGTGTCTGCTGGTGCGTATGTAGGGTTAAATTCGCAAAATCGGAAGAACCTTGCTTAGAGGAAGCTATTTTAGCCATGCTGGTCTCTAAATGTGCGCGCGCCGAGCAGGGAATGTGGTCGGTGAATGAGAACAGGGGACGGGAGAGAGACGAGAGGGAGACTTTTGAAATCGGGCTTTGAGCCTTCGTGAAAGGTGAAAAGGGAAAAAAAGAGAACATGAACTAAACAAGCAAAACGGCCGAGGCCGACGGAGAATTATCTCCTTTGACCCGGTG
Source organism: Hetaerina americana (assembly GCF_022747635.1). Classification (NCBI taxonomy): domain Eukaryota; kingdom Metazoa; phylum Arthropoda; class Insecta; order Odonata; family Calopterygidae; genus Hetaerina; species Hetaerina americana. The sequence goes on from NW_027286069.1 coordinate 62,416,438, forward strand.
GAAGCATTTGCAAACATCGAACCTGCGCAGTTAATTCACGAATCAAGACGCACGAAAAAGCAACATGTGGATAAAAGGTAGCGGCAACCCTAAAGCAACGGTCATCACCAAAGTCGAAGAAGGGTTACATCACTGAAAATACTTCTTTCGAACAGACCATGAGACTGGCGAGACATTTTTAAGAGTTCAATTTTTTTAAAATATCATCACCTCATTCCAAACACAAGCGCAGATATAATTGGGACAGAAAGCTGGTTATCCACTGATATTGTTGACGCTGAAATTTGCCAAAAATCCTATTCAATTTACAGGAAAGACAGAACAAACAGAACCGAAGGTGGTGCCTATATTGCAGTTAAAACTTGAGGCGTCAGTAGGGCTGAGGTAATTCCGGGTAATGATTTCGAAAGCCTTTGGTGCTCAATTAAAAGTCCTCAATCCAAAAGACTTTATGTATGCGCATTTTACAGACCGCCAGGCGACAGAGACAATTCAATACTAGAATAATATCAGCAAATAAAAGGTTTTTTATCCCAACACAATGATCACGACGTTATAATCGGTGGAGATTTCAATGTCCCATCTAATGACTGGAGCTTATATAGTTTTAAAACGGGCGACAAAAAGAATGAGATCACTTATGATTATTAGATATCTAAAGCGAATGCCAAGAATGATTTCCGGAACGCGTTAAGGAAATTAAAAAGGAAAAGGTTAGCGGAAAATTTGAAAGAGAATCCAAAAGCATTTTGGTCAAGCGTCAGAGAAGTTCAAGGAAATAAGTCACCTGTTAATTCACTCAAAAATGATTAAGGTGAAAGAATAACCAGCAGTTTGGAAAAGGCCAACACATTAAATTCCTTCTTTCAAAGCGTCTTCACAATTTCTCATATAATACCCCCGATAGCTTATCACATCGTGCCGGTCAACCGATGCCCAAAATTGAAATCGCATGTAGTTGAATAGAACATTGGCTGAAAAATATTACGCCTCATAAATCCTCCCGGCCCGATGAAATACCCGACCGTGTATTTCAGGATCTAGCTTCGGAAATTGCGTCGTAACTAGAAATAATATACAAGAAGTCGCTGGTAGATCACGAGGTTACCAGGGATTGAAAAACGGCTAACGTAACACCACTATTTAAAAACGGAGGCATGGAGGAACCGAGTAATTACAAGTACAGGTCTATTTCCCTCACATCCATTTCGTACAAGGTTATGGAACATACAGCTGCTAGTTCAATCGTGAGACACCTCAATAATCAGTAGTTGTTAATGAAAAATCCGCAAGGTTTCCGAAACGGTAGATCATGCGAGAGACAACTTGCACTTTTTGTTTATGATATTCTTACTTCAGGAGAGGGCAATGTTTAAGTGGCCGCGATTTTTGTGTATTTTAAGAAAGCCTTCGACAAAGTACCTCATAGTAAACGACTTGCAGAGATAAAAACATATGGCATAGATAAAAATATCCAAGGTTGAAGTAAAGCCTTGTGAATGGTCGGGTTCAAGGAGTTATACATCACAAGAGTTCGAATAGATAGTTAGCACCAATGCAGTAGAAGTTACTTCAGTTGTTCCTAAGGGAATTGTTATCGGACCTCATTTACTCCTACTTTAAGTTAACGACATTGATTCCGTAGTCACAAGTAAGATACGTTTATTTGCCGATGATGCAGTGGTTTGCCGTGATATCCGTGATCCTGAGGACACAGCAGCTTTGTCAGATTGCTTTAATGTCATACAACGCTGGCGCGACACTTGGCAATTAGAATTAAACTTAAAAAAGTGCGTAGACATATTTTTTTGGAAAAAGAACAATTCCCACCCGAACGACTACTGTATTGGAAACACCGAAATGGAATGTGTAGGCTCAATTAAATACCTATGCGTTACCCTCACTCACGATCTCTCCTGGGTGAAACACATATGGGGCAAGCTTAGAAAATATTAGGATTTATTAGAAGAGTACTTGGTATATCTGATGAAAGCGTTAAAGAAAAATGTTATCTGTCGTTGGTTAGGCCTCATTTAAAATATACTGCAAGTATATGGGATTCTTACGAAGTTGGATTAATTGCCGAATTGGATTGCATGTAGCGTAGAAGAGCTACATTTGTAAAACGTTGTTATGATAAACTTAGTATCCAAATTATTAGAGCAGCTAGGCCGGCAATCACTCACGGAGCAATGGTTAAATTACATATTGAAGCTCTTGCATAAATTGGAAGGGCGTCTCTTTGGCAGTGATGTTGAAAATGTATTATAACCCCTAACGTACTACGGTAGGAAAGAAAATGTCAATAAAATTAGAGATATTAAGTGTAGAACAGATAGATTTAAGATGCCATATTTCCACGAACGATAGGCGATCATAATTACATTGTTCGACCGCAGTAGGGTCAGGTTCGCATAAATTTATTCTGGTGTGTATTCAACCTCTGCCACACACCCTGGAGGTGGCTTGCAGGGTATATATAAACAAATAAGAGCATAATGCCCAGCAAAATGGTAGCTCTTGATTTAAAATAATAACAAACATGCACACTAATAAACACTATAATTTTTACATTTAAATAAATCTACGAGGACAATATTAAGCGTAATAATTCTTTGTAGACATGCAATGTATGCCACACTTGTCTGTATTAATTCATTCAGGATCCTCAAGAAGATCACAGGTTTTCGCAGAAAAAATATGATGATTAATGCCAATAAAATACCAATGAAATAATGCCTGAAAATCAGAGTATAAAGTAGAATTCAAACGAATCACGGAATTATTAGGGAATGGAATTTAGATACTTTTCCCGTTTGGATAACGGTGTACCAATGGTGGGGAAAATACGGTATTGGCAAATTCGTGCTGAGGCTCTCCCTACCGAATAGAGGTTTCAGAATCACCCCCTGCGTGAACCTACTTAACGGGGATCGAGATGGTGCGGGGGCTAACGTACTGGCTTCCCACCCAGAGGGCGCGGGTTCAAATCCCGGCGGTGTTGAATATTTTTCAGAGGTATCTCGATCCCTACTTGAGGTGCTTTGTGGAGGGCACTTTGGGTGAGTACGCCGTCCGTCGGATGGGACGTTAAACTGCGGACCCCTTGGCGCCTTTCGTAAAGAGTAGGTAATGCCGGGTTTCTCTCCACCCTTCATCCTTTCCTGTCCATCCCCTATGGCGGAAATGACCTCAGCTGTCGGTCGCCTCCCCTAAAAACTACTACTACTACTACCTACTTAACACTATGCAGTTAAGATACATCACAGGGGGCACCTGGGTTGGGGTATCTGTGATGAGCTCTTAAACACTCCAATGTTACCACCCATCCCCCCATATGAAATTCTTAATAGTAATTTAGAGCAAGGCAAGCTGAATGATTCTTGATTATTATTGATTGGGTTCACAGAGAGAAGAGATATGAGATGAATTTGAAATAGCCTCATTTACGATTAATAACGATAAATATTTACCATACTTGCATTTATATAACTTGATAGAATTAGTATACACAGGTGCTCACCGTTTGTGAGATTTCTATCGCTAACCACCGTTCTAAGACTTCTGGGACTAATTTAGCCTCAATCACTATCATTCAGTCATCCGACTGTAATCATCCAACCTAGGTGGTGTTTTCGAGCAGACTCTGGCGATGATTATCAAGTGCCTCACCAGGAAAACTAACAGTTAAGTATTATTGCCTTCGTTTTCAATGGCATTCTTTCAGTTCTTTAAAAATAAATAATGAAATTAAATTTAATATAAAAAACATATAAAGATAGAGAAAATTTATTAGGAGAGTGAGTTCAATGAAAAGGTCAGGATTACCGAAAATAGATAGAATTACGTGCGCACACAGGTCGGCAGGGAGTGGCTTCGCGACGGATACGTTCAAAAAAACGACTCAATTCAGTCTAGGGATGAGTGGAAGGGGGAGGGGGGGGAGAAGGCCAATAAGTAAAAAAGGCCGCAGAGCACCGATCGAGATAGGAGTATATCGGCAGTGTTGTAAGCCTGATAACTTAGTGGATACAGTGACAGAAAAGGAAGGAAAAATCGAATCAAGATGGTGCCGAGGGGAAAACTGCCTGGCCGGCAATCCAACGTACAAACTCAGCCATACACTCAGGAAATTATTCGATCAAGATCACGGGCTAAAACAGCTGGAAAACAAGCGGTGCTACATAACGACCGCATTCAGTATTTATTTACCTTCACATTGTGTAAGAATGATTACGAAAATACACGTGCGTATTCACTAATTTAAACCACCACCAAAACATTCCTGAGAATTCTAGACCCAAGGCGTAGACAATGCGGACACCTTAGGAAAAAAACCTTTGACAGAAAATCACAAATAAATCAACGGTCAACTCGATGGCAACTGGCGTAATTTGGTGGAATTGCTTCATGTTCCATAAAGCACACGAGCCACTTGGTTTTACACAAACTTTTTTTTTTGCACGACCCGGGTTTCGTTAGCGACACAACATCATTAGGTGGTGATGTTGGGTCGCAAGGGGGCACGAAATGTGATTTCGAGTCGCGAGGGAGGAGGAGAAAAAGGGCTGGAAGTAAATTGAGACGATGAAATCAAAAGGATTACGACCTCCCTGACTATGCTGCGTCGCAACGAAACTCGGGTCCCACAAAAATAAAAGCTTATGGAAAACCAAGCGACTGTTGTGGTTATTTAAATCAAAGGTGCTGTGCGAACGATGTTACCCTAACAATATCTACACAGAGGATAAAATGGAATCAAAACACTGTCGGTAATCAGACACCAAACCTTGATAGCTTTTAGTAGATATGCCCTTAAGGTTTCTTTTCGAAACTGTTCAAAGGAACCAAATGCATTAGCAAATTGCATAAGCTAAATGTTTACCGGATTCGCCACCATCAATGAGTATAACCATGAAACAAAAGACCAAAAACGACCGCAGTGTAGACTTAACTTTATCCATCAAGAAATTGCCGAAAAATAACGACAAACAAAAGGGAAGAAACTTGCTAGAAACATTCGCTAGCGCGGAAAACGAGGAATTTCGAAGAAAACAAGGACGAGAGAGAAGACAAAATAAGTGGGGTAGTTGGGCGAGGAGGGAGGGAGAGTGGGAAGGGTGAGAGTGGGAAGAGTGAAGGGAGGCAGGGATGCATGGAAGGAAGAAACTTGCGAGGGCGAGAGAGGAAGAACGGGCCGGAAGGAGCGGGGGTTGGCGAGGGAAGAAAAACTGGGGAGAGATGAGTAGGAGGACACGAGATGTGATTTCGAGTTGCGAGAGAGGAGGAGGTAAAGGGGTGGAAGTAAATTGAGACGTTGAAATCAAAAGGATTACGACCACCCTGATGTGATATGGAGAAGAAAGAAGAGTTGGAAAGGGAGGGAAGCAGGGGGACGGGGAGGAGGTGGGTGACGAAGGGGGGAGTGGCCCAATAAAAGGGAGAACAAGAGGGAAGGAAGCGAGTCGGAAGGATAAGGAGGGAAAAGGAGACCGGTTGGGGTACGGGCGAATGGGGAGAGAGAAATCTAAACACGATTACCGAGTGCATAGCTCAAGCGTCCCCCCTCTTTCCTTCCCTTCTCCTCCCTCACAGATCTCCGCCTTCGTCTCGGATCTCCCCACATGCCCCACAAGAGGGAGAGGAAAAAAATAAGTAAAAACAGCCTTTCCCCATCCGTAAATCCGATAGGGTTTACATCCTATCCAAAGACCTCTTTCCTTCGAGGGAAAGAGAGAGAGAGAAAAAAATAAAAACTTGCAACCCCCTCCCATGCCGCTCCCGCTCCTCACGCGACCCTCCTTTCCTCGAAAGGGGGCACCGCCACCTCCGGGGTCCCCGCCCTCCCGACCCCCTCCGACCGTCGTCGTCGCCCTCCTCGGCGACAAACTCAAGAGTTGGGAGAAGATGGTTTAAGGGAGATGGCCTATCCTCCGGAAATCTGTTCATTGGAAGACCGGGCCGTCTATTATGTCTGGTGGGGGAGGAGAGTTAGGAATGAACGGGAAGTGAGTGCGCGGCGTGGAGGGGGGGAGCGACAGGAGAAAGTAACGACGAAGGGGGGTGTCGGGGGGAGGGGCGGAGGAAGATCTAACACCCCCTCCGACTCACAGCAGGACCTGGAAGGGGTAAATAAATGGAGGACCGCCTTTCTACCACAGGCCAGTTTTATTCTATTTCGTCCCATATTAGAAAGAAATGGCGGATATTGACCAATGGGGGACGAAAAAAAATTACCCATTTTATTAAACTGGCGTTGCAACTGGAGAATAAAAATCATACCGAGGCCGCAAACGAGCATGGATGTGATTCGGACGAGAGCACGGAGCGGTCATTACAATCTGCACTATTTATAGTCGAAAGCACCGACACGAATTCGGGGTAGAAACTCTATTTTGAGTTTTTGCAATACACGCACATGTTTAAACGCCTAATGAGATTGGGTGGAAGGAAGATTTTCTGCAAATTCTGTACCAAAGTTCACCGTATGCAGAGCATTAGGGAAAGGGATATTAACATGAATGTTCACTGAGAAACGAGAGCCAGAATCTTATCGGAACCCCACAAGACTAATGATGGGGCTATGATAGCACCTTTTTCGGAAAATGCGCAGATCGCTAAATGGCAGGACCATGTCAGTTATCCTGTTGCCCTTATGAGCACTGGAAGCCCTTATAGTCAATCTAAGGAGTCGCTAGTCATCTACCCGTCAAGAGGATCGGCGTATAGAATATTGAACACCATATATTTCAGAAGAATGAAGGGATACGACCCACAGTCAACTGAAATACTGTTCACGGACACTGCAGGAGAAGCATGAGAACCCCGCAAACTCCGGTGAGAGAAAGCGTGTTCCCTCCCCAGAGAAAGAAGGGAGGAAAGAAAGACCGCGCGAAAGATGGGATGGTATGGCCTGTGGGGGCAAAATAGAGGACGCGCCGGGAGGAGGATGGAGATGGAACGCAGGATAACAGTAGGAGCGGAGGGGATCCTCGGGTATGAAGGGAGAGAGAACTGACTCCGGAGAAAATAGATGCGACCGAGGGAGAGAACGAGAGAGTGAGAGAAATTTTCCGAGGACGAACCCCCCTCCGCGTATTTTTATTTGCCCCTGCGAATGTCGTTTTTTTCCTACCCCGTGTTAATTTTTTTTGTCGCCGTCTCATTTTTATTTTCGCGCCAGCCAGACCACAACCTCCGTCCCCCTCCCGTCCGCTCCACACTAGCTGGGCATGAAACTTCCCCACCGCTCCCCTCCCCCTAAACCCCCGCCCCCGATCCATTCCACCCGCCCAATGCCATTCCCATGAAAGGGACCCCTTCTATCTCCATCTCAGTCCTCCTGCTATCTTTTCCTCCATCTCCCTAGTCCCTCTCCCTCCCCCCGCCACTCAGAAAGCATTACAACCGCTTCACAGCATCGCCATCACCACCGCCACTCACCACGGGCCATAAGGGCGGGCCACCCTCACGCTAATGCTATTGCTTGCACACTGAAGGGGGTGCGCGGGGAAATTGAAGGGCGAGCGGGGGGGGGGCAACGGGACGGCAAGGGGGGAAGGACCGCAGGAGAAGGAAAAAATGGAGTGGTTGAGCCCGCGCCTGTGTGTGAATTGGGATCGAGAGTGGGGCGGGAAAGGGGTTAGGAGGGCGTAGGAGGCGACCAAGGGTGAGGGGGAGGCGGAAGGGAGAGGCGGGAGATCACTGATGGGAAAAGAGCCGTTGTACTCTCCTTTGGCCAAAACGATATCTCTCATGGAGAGCGCCGATAACCGGAGACCCTTCCGCAGGTCGGTCGGAGACCCTTCCTTATTTTCGGGAGAGATTGCCGAGGGGGAGGTCACGGGGGAAAGGGGCCCTGTGTCGATGCTAAACGCTGATGCGTGGACATGGAATGGGGGAAGAGGGTATTCCTCTGCAACAATTTATACCCCGGGAGCTGTTTACTTTATGCATCGGGAGAGAAAAAGGTTGCGCACTCTGTGCCGTGGCAGAGGCGGAGCCGGTCGTCTTTATGCATACAAATACATTTACAACCTCTTGCCCCTCTGCTGAGTGCGTACCAATCCCCGGGATCCTTGGTGAATCACATTCGGAAGGAATACAATACCGGGAATGGAAAAAAAAGCGCTGAATACATACAGAGACTGCTTTACCAGCTTCGTAATTCGCGAAATAACGAACTAATCAGAATCTGGTCTCCTCACAAATATCGCTTAATGAGCGTATTCAATAATATCGAATCACTCAAACAATTAGAGTACGACTGAGGTTCAAAAGTAATAATAGAAACGAGTAAAAATTATGAGATTAAGTATTTCGTTCATTCGCTTTCCCTGGCTAACTTAGTGGTTTCCGAAATAACATGTCGAGTGGGCGCAGGATTGGGATTGTTTTGAATAAAATAAATCTAGAGCAAATATACGCATTAAATCATATGAAGTTTTTGTCGAGCGAAAGGAATTTTTCCCCTAAATCCAAACATGATTTCTTTTGAGTAAATGTATCTTAAGTATATTTTATTTATTAGCACTAGCCTACCAGGTTAGGGTACGTTTTACCCTGGAACCACATACAAATGTAATCCTCAGTCCTCACTACATGGGCACACAATATCCTTGAGCCCCGTTAAATTATTCAATACTAAGATGCATTGTAAATTTATATTAAAAGAAACAACGAAGCAAGGGAGGCTTCGGAGGTGTTAAAATTATAGGAAATGTTAACAATATACGTCTTAGATTGAAAAATTGGGGTTAAAGAGAAGGACGCTTTGCCCTCAAAACAAACCAACTGATCACTCTGGGTTAGTAGGTCAGGTAATTGTTAAATCCATACACAAGAGAAATCAATGAAAGCAAAACCCAAAGCCCAATGGATAAGAAAGTAAACGGAGGCTTATGACATTTAGGTGAATGAATTACAGAAGAAGGAACAGGCTACCAAAGAGCTTCCCTCAAAATAAAAGCTAGAAGTAATCGCGAATTTTCCCTTATCTGTACCTTAACACATTTTTCTCAGCTACAATGAGTGCTGATGCGGGTATGAACATGACAATTATACAGATAATGATACTATGAAAGTTCATCAAGTGTTGGAATAATACAGTAAAATTTAAAAATCCAAATTATTATCAGTATGAGCATAAATTAATGAAAAACTACAACTATTACGAAGGCATAATCATTCATTAACCTGCAACTGACAATAAAACAAAATAAGATTCTAGTGAAAATGTAACTTAACCTTAAAAATTGTTTTATATCCATTAGTCTTAAAAATATTCCACCGAGAGAGCAAACAATCTTCCTGGAAAAATATAAAATTGCCGTAGAGAGGAAAATAAAAAAAACAAAATAATTTTTTGCACTCCAATCAACTCGAACCCTTCCAGGATTAAGAGAGAGATTAACTCGCGGTCGGAAATTCATCAACTAAAATAACTTTCCGTTACATGGAGGAAACGGGAGGGAGGAATAGAGTCGGGGAGAAAAGCAGCACACGCCCTGATCGCACAACGCTGAAACAAACGCAGAGAGAAAAAAATTAGGGAGCAGGTGAAACCCAGGAAAATTTCGGGGCCAAAATGCGCCGAAAACAAAGAAGGAAGGGAGCCGCGGGTGGGAAATTTTCTAAGAGGAGTTCAAAGAGAAGGATAGTATTTGGATTAAGAGAGAGATTGGAGTCGGATAGTAATAACGATAACTTGAGAGAGCGTGAGGATGGGAGGAGATCGCAGTTGAAGAACGAGTTATGTGTGTGCGTGTGTGAAATCGGTCGTGAGGGAGAGGAGGTCGGGGGAAAGGATGCAAGTGCGTAGTCGCAGAAAGAGGAGTGTGTTCCGAATGTGGAAGGGGGGAGATAAAAGAATGAGCGAAAGATGAGGAGTGTGGGGGGGAGGGGGGATGAGAGCGAGGAGTGGGAGGTAAACTTCTCGATCGATCAACCCGCTCTCCGACCGATGTGCTTCATCTCGAGGGGGAAAGGATGGGAGGAAAGGCGGAGTAGAAGAAGAAGAAGAAGAGGCATCTTCCGCCGGCCACGCCCTCCCCCGTATCGCCTCCCTTCCTCCCTCTCTCTCTTTACCTCCTCCTTGCAAACTCCGATCCTCTACCCTTCCCCCAGAGACACCCCCGCAGGAGGGTGGAGGGACTAGGGGGGAGGGATAAGGAGCGAACCCTCCCCATATCGACCGGCCGCACGCAACGGGGGAATCCTCCCACCCTCATCTTCCTCCTCCTCCCCACTCCGACCCTCACGCACGACCGCCATGCAAAAGAAGGAAGGCGCGGGAGAGAAAGGGAGAGAGAGAGAAGTATATGGGGCGAAGAGTGTGAGCCGGAGGGCGGTCTGGAGGGAGAGGAACGGGGGAAGAAAATAAGGTGGAGGAGGAGGGGTGGGGGTTGGGCGAGGTGAAAATTCCTTCTTCCCTAACTCCTATTTCCTCCGACGCTCTCCGCGCTGCAGAAAATTTTCCACCCACGCTTTTCCCGCCCGAGCCGAAATCCTCTCCCCATCGGGCACACTCTCCCCACCAACGCAGCATCCTTGGCACGGACTACAACCGACTCCCTTCCCCTTTTCTTGGCGCTTTACGCAAAACCGATCCTCGGGCGAAAAAGGCGGCGGAGAAGAGAGCGGCCGAAGGCGGAGTGAGTTAAGGAAGGGCTGTGGGAAGTTGGGAAACCATTGGGGTGGGGTGCAGGATGGATGAGAAACAGAAAAACATACAAGCGTCACGCTATGCCATTGCGAACCCAGGGCCATCTCCCACTCTCTGCCAGCGCCTCAGACCAAAATCGCTCATACCTGCAACCCAACGTACACCGGTGTAAGGAAGGGTTGCAACGGCGTTGTCTCGATGGATTTTGGATAGAAGAAAGCTGCGCGTACATGGTAACGCACTCAATATAATGCTAGATACTCAGTACTGTTGAAGCACAAAGCATACCTATCTATAATAACAGAGTCTCAGGACAAACTATCTCTTTCAAAAATAAACTGAAATGAAAGCAAATAACCTTAGTCTATGGCAATCAGAATGTCAAGCTTATTTGGAAGGTCGGTGAAGTGATCGGTCCGTATGTCATCAACCTACTGTTCAGAAGCGCGTGACATAATTACTAAATTGGGTTAAGAAATAAAAATCGGATTTTCCGACTGAATTTTTCTTTTATGGTACCACACCGCTCAGTTTCATGAAATTTCCATACTACATCTCTTCAATTTTCACTCTAGTTAATACAGTGTAGCTACTCACACGTGGTATAACTCCTATATTTCATCATACCAGTATAAAAGCACAGACCCCTTTGGCGAGATATCAGCCGCCAAATATAACAATGAACTCCATAATGAAAAGTCATTTTAAAAACTTGAGCAATCTTGGTAAGAGGTGTTCATTCTTACGGTTATGAATAGAAAAACCGTGGAAGGCGACAAAACCTTGGGTGCGCGTAAAGGAAACCGGGAAGTTATTAAACCCTATTTTCACATTATAACAAGGCTGCAAGAAATAATAAACTACGTATAATGAAAGGACACGAAATCCAGAATTCGACCAACTTGTTCATAAATTCTTTGATCCGTAATCAGTGCAACTTGAGGACGTAAAAACGTAAACTATGCAATGATTCTTTACTATCACGCCACTTTGTGGAAACTTCTAACAACCATGATAATAAAAAACTCAGTAAATGCTCAGACTTTATTTGAAAATAAACCGGCCACGGTTTCAGCAAAGTTTATGATTTCAGTTTTTCATTATCAAAGTAGAAAAAAAAACGGTCGAATTAATTAAAAAATATATTGTGAAACTTTACAGTTGTTTATTCTACTGTCATAACTATTATGTTATCATGGACGTATTATGTATTCCTTTCTCGTTTATAATCAATTATGACAGAATTCTCTGACATTTACCATTACATTTAAAAATACAAAATCACATTCCACGGATTTGCATTTCACGCCGACGCGCTGCCGAGCAGATGGCACTACGTCTGCGCTAATTACAAGTAAATAAAACGTTCACCAAATGACAAAATCCCACGAGAGCCCTGAGTTGAAAAGCAGGAGGGAGAATAGAAAAGCCAAAGCAAATGAAATGCATCCGAAAGACCGTGATACGTCGAAAGGTGGGTCGGCGTCGGAGAGAGTGAGTCCTCGTTTTCCCGCCAACGCGAGCGGAGCGGGAAGAAGAGTGATTGGACCACGGTGGGGGTGGATGGGGGAGGCGGCGGCGTCGCACCCCGGCCCGCCGACACAACCCCTCAATGGGTGAGTGCGTGTGACGTCTATGCTGCTCCTGCTACTACTACGCGCCTTTTCCCGAAAGGTACGCCCAATAAGAGGTTCCCGCGTCGGACGGCAGATGGCGCCTGCAAGTTAAATTGTGAGGAGCCCCGCTCGCTTGTCGGCCGGTTTCACCTTTGGGATATGGGCAACAGAAGCTCTGGAAAATCGGGGATGAGGGGAGGAGACCTGAAGGACTTGAAAAGACATGGCAAGTAATTCGTCGCACCATTTTTATGATTATGTCCAATTTCCAATCAATACGACCTTCATCCATTTTTCCTGCCTCCTCAGGATTTCTCCCAACAAACTCCCCTCCTCGCTAACCATACCTATTACTTACTCATTTGTTTCCTTCTCTGTCCATTTCACCTTCTCCATTCTTCTCCACATCCACATTTCAAAAGCCTCCAAATCTACGTCTGTCATCCTGCTTCAGTGATCACGTTTCCGCGTCATACGTAACTACGCTCCATATCAAAGTTTTGAGGAGTCTTCTCTTAACATCATTACATCAACTCCCTCCTCCTTATGGAAACCTCTTTGCCTAGGGCAATTCTTCTCCTTACGTCCCTACTACTTTGACCGTGTTGGTCCGAAACACTTCCGAGATAAGTAAAATGGTCTACCTGCTCTAGTTTTTGCCCTCCTATTTTAATGTTTAGCTTAGCCTTTTTCTTTCTAGAAAATCGTATAACTTTTGTTTTATTAATATTGATTCTCATACCATATCTATCGCACTGAATTTTCAATTCACTCAGCAATGCTTGGAACCCCTTGGCTGACAGACAAACTAAAGCTTGGTCATCAGCAAAACTAACTGATTTTACGAGTTCCCCCCAATTTCATTCCTACCTCCAGTTCTTCCCATGCCTCTTTGATCATTTCCTCTGCATACAGGTTGAACAGCAACGATGATAATGGGCAACCCTGCCTTACACCTCTTCCTAATACTACCCATCCTGACTCCCCGTCCCCCACTCGCACCTGAGCAGTCTGAGACATGTACAGGTTGCGGATTAGCCTCCTTTCCCTCCAATCTAATCCTATTTCCTGCAAAAACCTCATTAGTTTTTCCCAATTCACTCTATCAAACGCTTTTTCGAAATCTACGAAACAGGCAAATACCTCCTGGTTGTATTCTATATTCCTCTCGATTAATAACCTCATTACTCCAATGGCATCACGCGTACCTCTCCCCTTCCTAAACCCAAACTGATCATCCCCTAAGTAAACATTTGCCCTACTCTCTAGCCTTTTGTTTATGATCCTGAGAACAACCCCAACTGCGTGGGATATCAAACTTATCGTCCTGTAGTCCTCACATGATGTAGCCTTCACCTTTTTCGGAATAGAATCTAAAACTAATCTCACAAAGTCTTCCGGCCAGATTCCTTCCTCATAGATACTACGAATGAGCCCATATAGCCTCTTCCTCCCACATTTGCCTAAACATTTCAATAATTCCGCGGGAATGTTATCCATCCCCACGGCCTTATTTAGTTTCATCTCCCTTAATGCCCTTTCTATCTCACAGTTACAACGAAATTATGAAGTAAACATCGAAAAAATAATCCCAAATAAATGAGGATATGCGAACAACAGCTACCGACCAAAATCAAGCGGGCATCAAATGCCACCACGGGAGAACATCCAATGCGGCATTGACCCGCAAGGCGGAGCTGTCGAAACACGAAATAAAAACACGGGTGGGAAAGATAAAGAGAGAGAGTGCTTAGGAAATGGAATCGGCAGCCGTGAAGGAAAGAGGAAAGATTAAGAGGAATAAAAAATTGTCCAAACTGAGAGGGAAATAAAAACCGCGCGCCAATCAACACGCTCCTTCAAAAAGAAATTGTGGCGTGTTTATCCTTATAATTCCCCCTCCGCCGTCCCAACGGGGGCAAGCTCTCCTTGTTCGCGAGTGTGATAGTGGAAAAAAAATGAAATAATAACAAACATAATAAAACAAAAAAACGAAGGGACGCAAGCGAGGGAACAAATAACGATGACGCTGGGAAAAAAAGAGCAAAGACGGCATGGAAGAGAGAGAGAGAGCGGAAAAAATGGAAGAAATTAAAAATAAAGTCACGAAACGCGAGAAGCTTCGCTCACTCATACCCTCCAGGGACTTATCCCTTTAATATTTTGCCTCGTTTTTTTCGTTTCCCCCTCTTTCACTTTTTCCATTTCTTCCTCTGAAACCCTTACACTCCAAACCCCTCCCTCCCTTCCCCAACCTTCGCCTTTCACCCCCAAGGGCCTCCTGAAATGCAAGCAAGCAAACCGGAGAAAGGGTCGGCAAGAGAGAAAGACAGAGAGGAAGGATAGAGAAAGTGCGGCGGGGGCAACGGTTCGAGGGGGGAAGTGGAGAAGGAAGAGGAGAGAAGAGTGGAAACCAGAATATTCTTTGTTTTTCGTGAGCCCACCATGAGTCGGAGGCTTAAGGATAGCGATCCACCACCGAGGCGGGAGGCGGCTCCGTGAGAGAAATTGAGAGCGGGAGATTTCGCTAAAATGGCGGGAGGTGGGGGGAGAAGAACGAGAGGGGGCCGTCCAAGGACCCTGGTGGCACGCCTGAATTTTGAGAGTGAGAGTGACACTGACGCCACGGACATCCAAACCGACGTCCGGCCGAGTTTCCCCCTTTCAGAAAATTGACGTCTCCGGCTCCATCTCGCCGCTCACGGTCGCACACACACCGACACGGACTAGGGCGCAATGATAAAAGCGCAGTCTCCCTTCACCCCCCGCCCAGCACACACACACCCGGCGAGCGAAGCCGAGGGATCACAAACTTATTTGCATGCAAGGCAGGACCTTGGAGGCTCTTGATACGCGATTTGATCCCCTCCTAAGTTTCGGGAAGTTTTCCACCAGGAAGGACTACCCCCTTGCCCCCCCCCCACAAAACGGAGAAAGTCAATACGGAGACTCCGGGTAGAGAGTACAATTTAAACGCCACAGAATGCAAAGGCTCTTCAATCACGTTATGCTCCATCTCGTTCCCCTGCCCTGCCTGTCCCGCACTTGTCTACCGTCCTCGCTCGCCTTGTCTCTCCGCCTCCCGCCTTCCTTTCCTTCTCCCGCTTCCGAAACCCGTCGCTCCCCCGTGAACCCTCTCAATCCCCCTTCCCCGCTGTCTAAGTGCTGCCGTATCCAGCGACCCCTCCCGCCCTGCTCCATCCCCATTCTGTCCCGCAACCTCACCCACCGCCATACGCTTAACGTCACCCTCTTCTAGGCCTTTCATCCCGATCTCCATCTACTACGTTCACCTCGCTCCATCTCTCTCTCCCTAAACCTCTCCTACAGAAAGCTGGAACACATACCTTCCCTCCTTCTCCTGCGCATCCCTTTTCCTTCGACTCCGGGCATGCTTTGCATCCCTCCCGACTCCCTCCTCCGCTCCTCTCCTCTCCCGTCCCTCTCGCCAAAGCGGGATGCCACAAAAGTTGCTGCGGCCGCTGAAGATACGGCCCCGGAGGAATTCGCGGGCGGTGAGCCGACGTCCTCCCCCTCTCGTTCCCCTTCGTCACCGTCATCATCCAGCTCCCCCATATCTCAACTCCTTCCGTTCTCCCTGCCGTATCGAAACTCTCTTCCCACGGCATGATATCCCTTCAACCCCAAACCACCTCTCTAGCCCTTTTATTTCCTCCTAGCGCCTACCCTTTTTCTCATCATCCTCTGACGCTCTCGCAAAACACGATGGCGATCTTTTTTCTTCCTCCGCCACCCCTGTTCCCACGCATCATCATCTATCCTTCTCTACTGCGTTTACACCCACCATTGAAATAAACCAGCGCGCTACCCATCTCTTATTTGAATACCCCATCCTATTAATACTCTCACTTTTTCCTCACGGCTCAAGTTCTTTAAATTCCCATTAGTAAATGATTCTGGCATAAAATATACGCGAATGAGAGAATTCCATGCAAGGATATAAAATAGATGTGCGAAATTATGTTTCTAATAAAACCTGAATCCTGCACCGATACTTTTTCCGTGGAAACCATATAGTTACCGTTTTAATTAGGGTCAACTTAATTTGAACACCCACACTCTTTTTTTACTTTTGTTTCTATAAACAATTGATGACATCTAACGAGAAAAATGCGTTCAATAGAGAACTACATACTCAACCAGAAGTAAGTCTGGGTTAACTCCTAGTAGCAGTCCCTCCCATTAAAACTTTCGAATATATACCAATACTTGAGTGGTTAATAAAATACACCTGATATATGCTGTACACGCCGAAATGAGTGGAATGCCCTAAAATGCCGTTTATAGAGTACTCAGAATCAGTCTTGCCGATTGTTTTTAAAACAAGGCAAGTAAACATGGCTCAAATATTGCAACCTGATCAAAACAAATTTTTAAGAGAATTAGGATTATAAACAAATGATGAATTACCACATTTCCCACGATGAGCGCCAAACTTGACATTTTTGAACTAAAAGAACCCTTATTTTCGGTAACCTTTGCGCGCATCATTTTCTCGGACGTTGCTCCAATCATCCCATCGGTTACTTCTCAATCGAGCCGTCCAATGTTTCCCGCAGCGAGACACAAAAAAATGCCGCATCGCTGCAATGCTCCATGGGAACGGCACGGTTTACTCCGAGACCCAATTACTTTGGTTCACCTCTCGAAGAGGAGAACCATCGGGTCGAAGCCGGGGAACGCGCCGGTAAAACGTCACGTTGCCCGCGATGAGTCGAGCCTGCACCCCCAGGGCGGGAATTCGAAATCCCCGGGCCACCCACTCCCCGAGAGGCCTCCTCCCCAACTGCCGTATACCTAGCCCTCCTACCAACCACGCAAACACGCACTAGCAGCGGGGCCTAGCTCTCCCTTCCCGGATCCTCCTACTTTCCGCCCTGGCCCCTTACCTCTGTCCCCCATGCACTCCTTCTCTTTGCCCTCTTTCCTTATTCATGCCCCCAACGTCTTCCTTCCGTTCGGAGATCGCCTCTTTCTTACCACCTGCTTCCATCTCCCTCCTCCCTTAACCCCTCTCCTCTTCCCCACGCCATCCCAACCGACCCACCCCGCCCTAGCACTACCGCTGCCGCATCTTCCCTTTACACTCCACCATTACTCTCACACGCTCAACTCCTCCATGCTACTCTTAACCTCGTTCGCTTGGCACTGTTATATCATCCCTTAGAGTCATTTTCCTCCCTGTTTCCGCGCACACTACATGGTGATAACTCTTAATGCTCTTCCTTCCTTCATGCTTCCGGCGAAAGCATACATATTCACAATAAAAGTAACATGACATTTTAGCGATATCCAGATGTTGCCTCCAGAAAAATGTTTAAAAGTTTCTAAATTAGAACAATTAGCCCTTATGAAGAAAAAAAGCAACGATGTATTCACATGAATTTTACATTCACTTTTGGCTGGACGATAGGAGAGCGTAATACCTTTGGTCGACTGTGCACAGAACCAGCCTTCACATCAATTACATAATGTACTAATTAATGAATTAAAACAAACAACAGATGTTAGGAGATAAAACGATCAGGGAAAATAAACGAACTACGCTACGACGCGAGTCATCAATTATTCAACAATTAAATTCGCCTCGATATACATGGACCGTACTGAGACACATATCCCACAAGAAAAAGTGTGAAGGTTATTGAGTCTTTGAAATATTAAGGATTAAAACAATTGAAAAAAATATAAACAATGATGACTTATTAATTACCAAGAAATAACAAGTGACTAATTTTGGTCAGCAAATAAGATTAAAAGCCATTTTTCTAATAAGCAGCCGAAGAGCGTGGGGAAGAGATGAGCACGTGGCAACCAATAGGAAAATTCGAAAACCAATATTCAATTACAATCAAGATGCGGCGGAGAAGCGGCACGTGAGTGAAAAAAGAAGGCACAGAGAATAGAAGATTTAACGTCTATAAACAAGATTCTATTTCGAGTGTAGTCTTACAGTGAAAACCCAACGCAGATATGCACGACAATCAAAAACCACTGAAAGGAAAACTTAATTATCGGGCAAGAAATTAAGGCCCGAAAGCAAAACAGCTTGAAAGTTCTCAAGTCAGTGCACAACATTTTTCCCGCCACCACGGTGTCACCGACGCTCATTAAAGGCTCAAAATTCGTGGCGAGCAACCTCACCCCGGTGTATAAGCCCAAATGCGCGAATTAAAAAAATAATATAATTTAAATAAAAAGGGAAAGAAGTTTCCCTCTCAATTCCACCTCTTTCCTTTCTCTCAGCGATCAACAGAGAAAGTGCGAGCCGGAGGAAGATGGACAGGAGAGAGATGGAGAGAAGAGAGAGAGAGAAAGGATGGAGATAAAGAAAGCCAAGAGACATTGTTCCTTTCCCTTCCTTTCTCCCGAAAAAACTTCACCGTCAAAACAATGCCTTCCGCCCAGAAGGTTCCGACTCCCTCCTACCCTTTCCAAGGCCTTTCTTTTCCAGCACCCTCCCTCCACCCATCCCTCCCTGATCCATCTCCAGCACGCTCAGAAAAGGCTCTCATTCTCGAAATTCACCCATCTCACTCCGTCTTTCCGATTTCATCACCTCTCCCTTCCTTCCTCCCTATCTTTCCCTTACTCCTCCCCCTCACCCATGACTTTTCCTCTTACGCTCCGAAAAAAAGCCCAACCGCCTACACCAAGGGGCACAATTCGCCCGCCGCCACGATTCTTTCGCCCCATCCCTTCCCTTCACTCCCACTCCCACCCTTTTTCCTTCGACTACCCCCGATATTCCTTCTTAATTTAACCCGAAAAGAAAATGGTGAGAGGAGCGGGAGTTGAGTGTCCCCTTCTCTTTTTTCCCACCCGTTCCCCCTACCTCCTCTTCCCTCCACAAATCTTCCACCCAACCCCACTCTTCCCAGTCTCAAAAATCCTGCAATTTCATTTATCCATCCCGATCCCCAGCCCCTCCCCCCCAGACTCTCGCGTCTACTAGGATATTTCCTTTCAACATCCGCACTTTTCCTACGAGGCTTTTTTCCCAACGGACCTCATTCCTTCCCCAAACCCTTTTTCCCTCAAATTTGTTTATTTTCCTTATCCTCCTCCCCCTGTGTCTTTATCAGTCGAACTTGTATCCATCGTTTGCGGGGTGTCAAATGCGAGAGGTATTCGGCTTCAATTTCGCCCAAATAAACCCGCCGTCTCGTTTGTTTGCTCGTCCACCCAGTCCGCTTTGTCTGTCATTCTCATCACTTCTCGACGTCCTCCCTCTTTCCCACTCCCACGTTCGGTCTCCCTTCCGTCCTATTTTTCCGTCTTCGTGCGTCGCCCCTCTTCTTCCCTCATTCTCCCCGTCCCTTATGCTCCATTTCTCTTTGGTCTCAGGGGGAAGAGTCTTCTTCGGAATTCCTTCCCTTCTTTAGAGAGGTGCTAAATATACCAACATTTCTTCGCCTCCCTGTGAGCGCGGGGAAACAATGGGATTCGTTATTTTCACTCTCGCGGTGGAAACCTACGTGGCGTTCACTCCGCGTTGATTTTTTTGAGCGAGTAGTGGGCGGCCTTTTAATTTACCTTGACTTCAATAATGGCAAGAACGAGTTAAAAACGATTTTTAGGCATGCATTATTTCAGGTATTTTTTTCCAGAGCAAACAACAGTGTAGAGCTGATTCACCCTCTAAATAACTCGGACCAGTAACTGTATTTTTCAAAGGGTGCGCCAAAATTTTCAGGAAAATTTGGCAACGGAGTTTCGATGAAGAATTATGATTCAAGGTGTGTTCATTTCCCATCAGACTCATTCAAAAACAATATGTTATTAACATTGAACACTTACCCAGTCAAAATCTTTGCTGATTACTATTTCCTGATCATTTTGTCGTTCTTTAAGTAACTGAATATAATTTATCAGTGAAAATATTGCTTCTGAAACTACATGCATCCCATTATATCGTAGTAATAAGAACGTGAACTACTTACTAATAATCAGATAAATTATTTGTGCATATTGGGATTGTCTTGAAACTCAGAACAGAGCGGTAGATTCTTACCTGCAAAATAAAAGAAACACATATTAAAGTTCAGGCGACAAAACCAAAATCCACTATTCATTAAGTTAATGATTAAATGCATAGCTTACATACACTTTGCCAAAGTTTTTCGAAAGCAAAGCATTAAGCTGCACCGCGTTACTTGAAGGGCCCGTTAGAAATAATTCTAAATTCAAGAGTATAAAGCTCAATTTTTAACAAAACCAATATACTAAATTTGAATTTAAAATTATAAAAAAATTCTTGCCATGAAATAAAAAATTGCAAAATTTCAAACACCTTGTATGATAACTGATTAATCTCCACTTCAAAATCAATGATTTATAAAAATTATAGGTCCAAAATCCTGCTTATATATAATTTCAATGATTCGACCCATAACAAATCACCGGAAATAAAAAATAGATAGCCTCTACACCGATGTCTCGACATTACTTTTCCCAAAATTAAGTACATCCAAAATCCATCTAATATACACATTCTGGTTACTTTCATTGCTATGAAAATGATTTAAAAAGTCAAAATCGCCCCTTTTTAGTGAGCACACTGACCCTAGGTAACAGAATAAGATGGCACAAGGGAATGTCGAATCTCAGCCTTATGTTTCATGGGTGATATGGGTGATATGAAATAAGTACGGTAAAATTTCCTTAGACGTGGCTGTAACTCATTGCCATTATCCGAATTCACTACTAAGACCTGTTTTCTGTAGCCCTCCTAGAGATCTTCCCTTAGACCTCACCACCATTATGCTCCCAATTATTCCACTGTGCCTTAATGTTTGTCAATTACTTCTAGTTTTTCTTTACCGTAGAGTTCTCCATACGGTTCTTTCCTCTTCTGCTCTCGTACTTCCTCGTTTCTCACTTTTTCTGTCCATTTAATCTTTAGCATTCTCCTCAAGGACTATGTTTCAAAGGCTTCGATTCTTCGTTGGTTCACTTTTCCAAATTTCTACGTCTCTGATAGAAAGGGTTTTTTTATGAGCGTTTTGACTAACTTCTTTCTTGGTTGCTTCCTCAGATTCTTTGAATATAGCCACTGTCTCTTCTTTATGAACGCCTTAGCCATTCTTTGCTTGAAGTTGACCGAACTTCTTCCACCCAAAGCTCTATAACTGCTCAGGTATACGAAGGATTCATTCAACTTCCTCTCACTCCGATAGATTTGATATCCCTCTTCAACGTCTCGCTTCCACACACGAGGATTTTAGTTTTCTTCTGTTTGATGCTCATTACTTAGTCCATAGCCTTCAGAGTAGTAGCTTGCAGATCTCGCTTTTCTGCTGCAACTACCACGTCATCTGCGTGTTGAAGCATGTTAATTTTATGCCCTGTGGCTCTCCCTACTTAGTGATAATTAAACTCTATGTATAACATTAAGAAACTTGAAATAACTTTCAAAGGATTAATTAGTTCAGAGATACTAAGCAGTTATCGGAAATTAAAACAGTCACCGACATTGATATAACTTTTTCAAATAAAGCAGTAATGGAATCCTTGACAGTAAGAAACTACAGTAAGCTAGTTTTGCAATAACCGACATTTTTGCGTCGCGAGGAGCCTCCTATAATGCATGAAATCACAGAGCTTCAAGGTAGCGCCGCGAGGTTTGAGCTATTACATTAAGAGACCTCGAAGGACTTAAATCAAATACTATAAGACATAGATTAATATCGCAACAAAAACAGTTTAAACAATATTTGTAAGCATATAATTACTTCAAATAGAAGAGCATTGCACGTACCTATATTGAAAACTAATGGGAATTAGGCGTATGGACATGACAAGCAAACTAGATATTCGTCCATTAAAAAACAGAGTCATTGAGTCTATTCGTCGTCGACTGCATCCCGGTAAGCAGGACGTCCCTGACTGGCGTTTCTTTCCCACCGTTCGCCGAGAAAACGATTACTCAAGATCATAACGCCGTCAAAACAGAGCCGAACTTTGAACCTAGCCGAGGGGTCGAGGGAAAAATGAGTGGAATGAGGACTCTCGCGCCCCATTCATTTCTTCTCTCAGAAGGAAGGGGAACAAAGGGGCGACCAGAGAAAAAGAAAAATCCAGCCGCCGACAGATTCGATCGCTGCTCCGCTAAATCCCTTACGATCACTCACTGAAAACACTAAGTGCAGCGCCACGCAGCTCCTTCCCTACCCACACAGCACGCACACAAAACACCCGGCGCATTTCCCCTTCGCCCTTTCAGCACGCCTCTTAAGGACTCTTAGGAGAACAGTTCCCGGGTAAAATTATCTCCTACGAGGAACGTAGATTGCGAGGACCCAGAGAAGGAAGGTTCGATCGGGAGCGGAGGGAAGACGAAAGAGAAGACGGAGGGAAGAAAAACGGGTGTAAACAAAAGAGAACTGAAGGCTTCAGAAGGGAAGAAAGAAATGAGACACAGAGAGAGAAACAAGTGGAATGGAGAATAAGGGTAGGGAGGGAGTCCTCACGGGTCAAATCTTCGCCACTTGGACCCGAGTAATTTATTTAGACTCCGCGACGGATGTAATTAAAAGGGAGGGAAAGTGTATTTGAAGGACTTCGAGATGGATTGGGGAAGTGAAGCGAATGGAAAGGGGGATTTCGGAGGGAGGGAGAAGGGGGTAACGAGGTAGAAGTGTGAAAGAGACGTCGCAAGATTGGACGACGAAAGAAATGGCTCACGTGCGGAGAAGGGAGGGAAGGGACCGAGAGAAAACGAGATAAGAAGGAAAGGAAAAAGGGAAAGAGGGTGGGAGGGAAAAGGCGGAAGAGAGACAAAGACCAGCGACCGAGTGAGGAGGGAGATAGGAGGATTTGTGCCGACATGTGGGGTTGGGGGAGGCAGAGGGGAATGAGGGGGTGAAATGAGCTTAGGGATGTGATGTTCTACCGCGGATTTAAGAACGTTACTTAACGTCGGGTGAAAAATCCTCTGGAGGAAGGAAGGCTGTTTGGTAAGCCGCACACGTTCCCTCTCGACGGAGGACCCCAAGTCGAGAGTATGAGGCGGAGGAGTTGAGGGGGGTAACTGCGGGAGGGGCACTGCGATGGAGGATGGTAGAAATGGCATTCAGAGACGGGGGTGTATGATGCGTCAGGGTTGGCGATTTCCACGTTTTTATCGCAGACCCGCTCTGTCGAATCGCAGGACACCTATAGAATGTTTCCTATGCACCACTTGAAAGCAAACAACAATCCAAAAATAAAAAAAGAATAATGAGGAAACGTAATATGACTAGCGAAGAATTATTTTTTAAACGAGGTAGAATCATGCTGCCGAGGATGGTATACTGCCGAGGCATCGCAGTTGGTAGCGCGTAGGTTACACGAACACGTGTCGAGGGTTTAGCATAGCTGGTAGGCAAGAGCGTAGGTCATATATTGGGAAAAATAAAGTAGAATCCAGCGCTTTTTGTCAATTCAGTTCAGGTAATGCCTCTCAAATCCCCAAAAATATTGAACAAACAAGCACTTGCGTTAAAACAACATATAACCCACGTAAATTTAATAAAATTGGTGCCTCTACATACATAACAGATAGCAATGCAAGTGAATGTAATTCTTTTGTCTCTGTTCACCACGAATCGTCTCAAAACAGTTTTGTTAGCGTACATAAAACCGAAAAACAAGAAGTTATTAGCCATATTAAAATTATAACATTAAATTGCCGTAGCATTAGAAACAAAATATCGGATATTGAACATATTTTTGTCAGTACAAACGCAGACATAGTAGTTGGAACAGAAAGTTGGCTCACGGGAGATATAGCAAACAATGAGGTTTTTCCAAACGGCTTCACAATTTACAGAAGGGACAGACCAAATAGGTTGGGTGGGGGAGTATTCATTGCAGTAAAGTCACATCTTAGTAGCCAACGATATGAATGCGACGTAGATGACATAGAAAGCGTTTGGTGCAACATTAAGGACTACAACGGCAGAAGCCTATACGTGTGTTCATTTTATAGACCCCCAGATTCTAACACAGATGTCCTACACAAGCTCGACGAACAAATATCCACTATCAGCAGCAGACAAAGCAACAGTATTACTATAATCGCTGGTGACACAAATCTACCGTCAATTGACTGGGAAAACTACTGCGTGGGAAAATCTGCCAAAAACAGAGATTCATGCCAAGAACTCCTTCATATATTCACAAAACACTCCTTAGAACAAATAGTTAAATCACCAACACGGGGCCAAAGCATACTAGACATCTTTGCGACTTCTATGCCCGAAATCATTACTAACATTGAAATAATAGACGGAATCAGTGACCATAAGGCTATTCTTGTGGAGTTAAAAACTAAGTTCGTCAAAATAAACAAAGAAAAGCGTAAAATATACCTATACAACAAGGCAAATTTTAACGGACTAAGAGAATATTTAAAGATAAAATTACCGGAATACAAGACAAAAACACTGAGAACAAATACAGAGAACACTTGGAATTATTTCTTAAATATTTTACGCGAAGGAATAAAGACGTACATCCCGTCCAAACTCAAATGCGACAGTAAGGAACCTAGATGGTACAACGGGGAAGTCAGATCGGCATTAAGAAGGCAAAGAAAGCTACAGTCAAATTTCAAAAAGAGTTTAAAAAGTGACGATATAAGTTTTGTGAATACAACCAAACAGCTACTAAAAGAATGTCGTAGTAAGACGAAAAGTATTATGCGCACAGCACTACACTCTTTTAAATCTAAAATGCTAAGCGAATATCTTGAGGAAAATCCAAAGTCATTCTGGTCCTATGTTAGGGAAATACAGGGTAAACGTCCCACTGTTCACTCTTTGAAGACGGAAAATGGAGAAATCATTACAGATAGCGTGAAAAAGGCAAATATTTTAAACCATTTTTTCCAGAGCGTCTACAACAAAAACACAAACGCACCAAACGATCCTCCACACCCACCCGGGGAACACATGAGCGATCTTACACTGACCAAGCAGGGAATAGTACATCTGCTCCGTAGTATCAAAGCACACAAGGCACTGGTCCGGAAGAAATACCTGCTAGAATATTAAAGGAATTAGCTGACGACATTGCCCCATTTTTACATATTGTTTTTCTAAAATCGATAGAAGAAGGCTCAGTGCCTCGCGACTGGAAGCTAGCCCATATAACTCCCATCTATAAAGGCGGCGATAGGGATAAACCAACCAATTACCGACCCATTTCTTTAACATCGACCTCTTGTAAAATATTGGAACACGTTATTGTCACTAACATTATGAAATTTCTTGATAGTAGGAAAATACTAATCCACAACCAGCACGGATTTAGGAAAAGCAGATCTTGCGAAACACAACTTGGTCTCTTCATTCACGATATACTTAGATCGGGAGAAAACAACACCCAAGTCGATGCAGTATTCCTGGATTTCAAAAAAGCCTTCGACAAAGTCCCACACAATAAATTGTTACACAAACTTAAATACTATGGGATCAATGAGAAAATAATTAATTGGATTAGGGACTTCTTGTCAAACCGCAAACAAATAGTAGTCATAGATGGGTTGTGCTCAACGGAGAGAGATGTTACTTCGGGCGTCCCCCAGGGAAGTGTAATAGGGCCTCTTCTGTTCTTAATATACATAAATGACTTAAGCACACACGTTAGTAGCAATCTAAGGTTATTTGCTGACGACACGGTGATATACAGGGAAATAAGGAGCCAACTAGATCGCGAGCTACTCTCTAGAGACTTAGACAATATCTCGGGATGGTGCAATAAATGGGGATTAACACTTAATATAGATAAATGTGCAGTTTTGAAATTTTGGAATAAAGGAAGCGAGGAACAGGATATAAACTACAAAATAGAGGGTTCAGTATTGACTACGGCAAATCAAGTTAAATATTTGGGGGTTGTTCTCTTTCATGGGGAGCACATATCAGGACAATATGCGGATCAGCTTTAAAGAAACTTGGCTTCATAAAACGGGTGGTGGGGAAATGTAATGAAAAAGTTAAAGAGAGGTGTTATTTTGCTCTAGTTAGACCTCATTTGGAATATGCCGCAAGTATTTGGGATCCGTGGGAGAAAATTTGGCAAAAAGAATTAGATAAAGTCCAGAGAAAATCCGCTATATTTGTTAAAAATTGTTATGATAAAAACACAAGTGTGACAGGTCTCTTAGGGGATTTAGGCTGGGAACCACTTGAAGTGCGGAGAGAACAAGCGAGGCTTAGACTTTTAGAAAGGTTCAGAACAAACGAGTTTAAATATGACACTGAAGGAATTATAATGGCCCCACACTACTTAGGTAGATCAGACCACAAAGATAAACTAAGGGAGATAGATTCCAAGACAGATAGGTACAAATACTCATTCTTTCCCCGAACAATCAGTAATCATAATAGCAAGAAACCGAAGTCACTTTAGAAATATTAAAAACTTTGAATTTACAAGTCGGAACAAAATTAAACACTATAGAGATGTTAGGTATACTTTCAGGTGCATGTGTATGTTAGTTGGTAGTTTGAGTGTTTGCATGTGTGTGGGGGTGTAAGTGTTCATGCATGAATGTATGCCATGTTTTTTTTTTATATATGATTTTGTCGTTATTGCATGCGATTTTTTTTTTTAATTATTTTTCTTTTCTAAATTATGGGTGGTGTCCTAGCACCCCCCGCCACACGCCCTTGCGGCGGCTTGCGGGGTATTGAGTAGATGTAGATGTAGATGAATCAAAGTCTCGAACGAAAATGAAAATCTTAAGACGACAAATATTCTATTCCCTCCTATTTAACCCCATTTCACTCACAAAAAAAAATTACCAACATGGCCTTTGAAACTCGCTATAACCGTCAAGACCGCAAAGCAGTTATCTGAGGAAGCCGTCGTTATCGAACTTAACAACGTGAATGATACAAAAATGGCAAACATGCACCGATTTATTAGTGCGGCGGCGATTCCGAGACGCCGTTTCGAAAAAAATCGTTGTGTAGAGGGTACAAGCGAAAACTAATGAAAATTTCAGTTCGGCCGGTAGGAGATGGAGGACATTTAAAAGAAGACATTGGGCACCCAATCTGAAGGAATACCGAGGGACGGAGCAAGAGGGTGGGAGAGAAGGATTTTATTCATGCAGGAAAGAAATCTCGCCCGGGGGGTGCGAGGGGGATCGGAGGGGGAGGGATTGGGAGGTGGAATGGGGGAGTGGGTATGGGGATGAAAATATAGGGAAGGAAATGCCGGGTCCAAGGAGAATGGACGGCCGGTCCGGGTGGAGGGAGGGGTGGGAGAGAGGCGGAGTCGAACAGGACAGGGGTCTCAAAAACCAAAGGGGAAGATGGCTGAGAAGCAATGGGGAGACGGGGAGGAGGAGTGAAAGTGAAATAAGAGGACCTCTGTCAAGGAGAACGGGAATTATGGGAAGGGTGGGTCGGACGATGCGGATAGGGAATAGGAGGGGGTTGGGGGGGGGGGAGAAACGAAAAACGTGGCGGTTGGATGAGGCGTTAAGAGGGCGCAGAGAAAAATACGGTAATAGATGGAAGGGACATAAGAGATGACGGAATGGAGCGGGGGTTCAGAGATTGGGGAAACTGAAAAAAATAGAGCGAGAGAAATATGCCGGGGGAAGAAGGGAATTCGGAGAGGAAATGAAAAGAGCAAAACAGCGAATGTCAAAACAACGAACACAATCGACGCCGCGCAGGATCTATCTCCAATGCTCGCGTTCATTAAAAAACAAATATGGCGCATGACGAACAAAATTTTCAAATAAATAAAGTGAAACAAATGTTTAAATTGAAAGGACGTGAAGAAAATGAGACGAGAAAAATCGCAACTCCCCATAAACCACTGCCTACGAGAGTGGATAGGTGATGCGTAAGAAAAGAAGGCGAGGTACCTAAGGAAAGAAGGTGCAACACGAGACAAAAGAAGAAGAGCGAAGACGAGGAAGGTGATGAGAATGGCGAGGGAGAGAGGAAACGAGGGGGACGAAGAGCAACTCCCGACGAGCCCGCAGAGAGACCCACTCCAAAACTTGAGATACTACTTCCGAGTTGGACGTGGAGAAGGAAACAAGGTCCCGCGATTCCTTACCGCAAGGAAGAGCTCAAGATCCGCTAACTGCGAGATAGATAGGATGAAGGGAAAAGCAGGGGAGCGAGAGAGAAGGAGAGGTGGATGGAGAGGGCGGGAGAAGTTGTTGTAGAGCGAAGAGAGAGGGAGGTCATGGAGTGGGGGAAGATGGCATGGGGGAGATGGCAAGGGGGAGGGCTGGGTGAGGAGTGGGGAACGGTTTCGAGAACGAACGGAGGAGGAGCCAGGGCCGGGGAGTGGAACGGGGCCTGAAATAACGAGCGAGAGGAATGGAATGGAAGGGAATTATGTAGAACGAGAAGGGCGTATTTTGGGGGCGGGGAAGGATGTAGCAGGGGAAGGGGCCCGAAAAGGGGGCGGAGGAGGAAGACAGATAACAGAGGCAGAAACACTGCCGGAGAGAGAAGAGGTGGGGGGGAGAAAGGGGTGTGGGATAGGCAGTCGGTGCGAGAAATTAGCGCGGGGGTGGGGAGTGTTGGGATGCACGCCCAATGGGTGGGGACAAGGGGGTTTACGGGGGAAGAAACAGTCGAGTTCACGTGATTATGACACGTTCAGTCTGTTCCGGAAGGCGAGAGAGACTTAATGAGGTGATTTATGAAGCTTATGACTTAGGAAGAGAGAAAGCGAGAGGAACACCGACTGAAAGAAAGACTATTGGGACGGCGGATCTCTGAATGGGGTGGGGGATGTACTGGGACGCTTAACCGAATTCCGCAAGCATAATATCAAATGGTAAATCGAGAACAAAATAAAGCAAAAAACTCTCATATAAGACATCTAAAGAGAAGCCGGACTTGCATCTAAAGAAGGTAGAAAAAACCATCAGCCAAGGGGTTTGTAACTGATTTAGGTAGAATATGAAGTGTTGCGAGAAGACTTAAAGCCAAACATTGAATTAAACTTGACACGTTTAAAGTTTAGCGTTATTGATTAATTATGCTAAATTAATTACAATTCTTTTAAAGCTTCCGAATTTCGGATAAAATACTAAGTATAAAAAATGAAATTGAATTTAATCGGTAGATAAAGTACCTCGGACAAATAAAAATCTTCGATAGTTCATCGAAACTAAAAATTAGTAAAATAAAACCCAAGCAAAGAAGAGAAATACGAAAATATCAATGGAAGTGAGCCATTTTTGTACCACATTACTTCCATAAACGCATCGATATCTAGAATAAAAATTTTGCTTGAAATTGAGAGAGAATACGACACAAAAACACTTGAAATAAATAACCTTATCTCATAAAATTAGGTGATGGGAAAGAAAAAAGTTTTTTTTTGACGACAAAGCCGTTTCTTATTGAAAAAAAAATTAATTTCGCTGATGAGGAACAGAAACGGCACAGGAAAAGGAATGGAGAAGCGGGATGTTTTTGAGAAGAGAGAGATGGAAAAGAAGAGGCACTATCTCGGACAAGGACCTTGGCAGGGATGGAGGGCGGTGAGTGAGGGCAGGAGAGAGCACACGGATGATCCGAGCGGGAAGGGGAGACGGGAGAGAGGGAATGCCGGTGAAGGGACGACGGAGTGAGGAAAAGGGAGGAGGAAATTAGAAAACGAAGCCAGGGTGCGCTGGCTGGAGCGAGGAGGCAGTTGGTTGGGCAGAGGCGGGGAGGAGGATAGGGTCGTAAAGGAGTGGGGAAGGGATTTCGCGTGGGGGAGAATGATTAACAGGGGGAAGAAGAGAGGGCTGCAAGGGTGGGGGCGGGAAATAGGGGCGAGAGAGAGAGAAGAGGGCAGGAGGACGTCGGTGGGTGGCTGGAAGGAAGCTGGAACGGAGAGATGGCCGAGGAAGGGCGGGTTGGGGGGCAAGGGATAGGGGGGTAGGATCAGAGGGGTGGAACTGGGTCTTTTCGGTATTGTGGGAGAGGGAAGCTGTAGCTTGGAAAGTACAGCTTGGAAAGGAGAGAGGTCGGGAGAAAGTTGCGAAGCGAAGCAAAGGGAAGACGAGAGAGCTCTGGTTATGTACGATACTCCTACTGAATCTAGAATGTTTTCGTTTAAGAAAGGTCACACTGTTTTGGATTTCCAGTCTCCCCTGTGTCGTATCCCCGCGTCTTCGAGGGAATATTGGCGACACGAGAAAGTACCCCACGAGTCGAGTGGCTGCCTCGAGGGTAAAACGGGAGCTTTGAGTTTGGTGGGTGATGACGTGGAGAGGAGTTCCTCGATAGAAATGGGGGAAAATAAAAGGAACTAAATAAGTGTACAACGACGGTCCCGATTTAATATAGGAGAACAGAGTTTACAGTAATATATATATATTCCCTGGGTGCCGCTTGGCACTTACAAACAGAGGGGCCCCGGTCCAACCTTCCTCTCGCGTTCCGAGTCCCAGACTGACCTCTTCGGGATCACCCACTGGTTAGTCCACGGCTAGTCAACAGTTATCGCTGTCGGTCCATAGTCCACATCGAGTCACCAGGGGTGATTTGGATGCTCGGACCCACGCCATTACTTAATCACTTGGTCCATAGTCCACATCGAGTCACCAGGGGTGATTCGGATGGTCGGACCCACGCCATTACTTAATCACATAAGGGGGGGGGGGGTAGGCATCCTGGCCAGTGAATCACACGGCAGAACACGCGGATGCAACACCTGTTCATGCCTCCCAAGTTCTTCTGCCTGTCTGCTTCGCGCGAGAGAGTAAAATGCGCTTGAAGTTGATGCGTGCTAAATATTTACCAATCCATACGAGAGCGCTCTGCTAAGTCATTCATTTGATGGAAATCTAATGGTCCTCAAAGTTCTTTACGCGGGTGAGTCGAATGTTTGATGTCAGCATATCATAAAACTTGTAATTTTTTCCGAGTTAATTTAAAGTTTTTACACCTCACGTCTGGAAGTAAGAACTTTCTCAACACCTTTTGGTTCACATAAATGGCTCAAGGCTGGAAACAGGGAGACATTGGAAATTATTTTTCTCAGCACGGATAAAATGATGCAATTCCAGGGATCATTAGAAAAATGCTCACAGTTGAAGGTAATTGTAAAACCATTTTTAGGTCGACAGAGTTTGACTACAGCAACAAGAACCATATAATACTTACAAAAAAACTTACGTATTTTCGAAAAATATTTACCTACAAATGTTTGACAGCAATATTAACCTCGATTAGGTACATCACGACGTAAAACTAACATTCCATAACTCCTAATTCATTGTCAACGAGCAGACATTTTCATAGCACTAGGAGGTTCGACAAAATTTGAGAGAAGCTCGACTACTTCCCCTCGAAAAAAAGAATTCAACAAAAACGAGACGAAATTACAAATCGGAAAGGGCAAAGGTCCACGTGATATCGTAACTCAGTTACAAATTTAACTTTAAAAGAAGAACTTTTCCTCGGGTGGATCCTATCGTCCGGGGAACTCGTTTCGTTTTCGACGACGGCTCTGGAGTCTTCCTGTGGAGACAGACGACCGAACAGACAAGGAAGCTTGCGCTCCACGCATAAAAAAAGGAGAGAGCGCGGAGAAATGAGGAAAATAAGCTTTCTCCATGCAAAAATACGAGATTGAAACACGCGACTGGAAGGAAGGACGCGGGGGTGTGCACGGGACGGGGCCGGCAGTCCGGAGTCGGGGAGGGCGGAGGCCCCCCACGCTGAAAAGCGGCGGCGGGAACAGGAACGACGAGGGCAGACAGTGGCAGTCTCTTTGAGCGGGCATAAAAGCTATTGAGCAGCTAGTACATAAGTGGCTAGGGGAGTCAGCGGAATGGAAATGGAGGGGGGGTGTTATGGCACGGAAGGCAGAAAAGGGGAACCGTGGAGAAGAGCAGTAGTGGCGTCATTACCAACACGAAACGGCCATGACACCGACGAACATTCTGAGCGCTGCAACAAAGCGACCCTAATGTGCATTTTGGGCAATTTCTGGGGTACACCTCCCGTACCCCACCCCGACCTATCCCCCTTTCTCCTCCCTCCCTCCTCCTCTCTCCGCACTCAGACGTCATATCACCGGGGCCCTTTGCCCCGCCGTCGACGACCTAAAGAGAAGGGAGGAAGCACACAGAGGGACTTGATGCGTACCGAGAGAAAAAGGGCGCAAATGGCCAAGCAGGCCTAGAAAGACAATGAGGAAAGGGGAAACGAGTTGTGCTGGGAGGAGGAACGCAGTTGGGGGAGGGCCGAGGAGGAAGGAGGAACTTGGTTGGCGGAGCGGGAATGAGGGGGGTGGGGAAGAGAACACGTGTGTGGACGGACGGAAGGAAGGAAGGTGGAGACGAGATACAGGGCGTACTTTTCGACGGTGAGATAATAACAATAACGCCGAGTCTAGAACCACACCTCGCTACGTTCTCACGAGGAGTTCTGACGCAGGCTATCCTCCATTGGCGCACAATCAAAGGAAAGCGCGTCAATTGAGGTTAATTTGCAATAGTGAAGTTTCACACAGAAATTGCAATTTTTTATTACACAAATTGCTTAAATAATTTTAAACAGCCCTAAACAATGGCCATCATGCTCGCAATGCGGCGATGCGCAGCCCCCATTGCAGGGATAAAAAGGGCTTTCCATAAAGCTAAAAATCAAGACAGAAATAACTTGCAGTACATAAAAATATTTCTCACTCTATAAAGGAGAACAATAGAAACAACGTACGCAGCACAAAAGCGAAGTCTCGAGGAAATAAAAATAAACAGAAAAAAATAAAAAAGAGAACATGTAACCAATCAAACGGGAGACCCAAACGAAAAAACAAATTGGACCACAGAAACGTTAGAGCGACCGTATTCAAAGGTCATGCACGTCAAAATGAAATATGAACTCTGACATAAAAAAATGAAAAGAAGTAATTTCGTGAAATGAGTAATTCGCGAAAAACATTTTTCACCCAGCAATTAACAATCCAATGTTTTCTTTGACTTGAAAAACGCCCTGGATAGGGTTAATGAACAAGAAATACTGATAAATGAATTCCTGGATAATGGACTAATGTCTTAGAAAAGTAATGAATGACTGCTTGTTCCCACTTAGTTGGGGTCTCCGCTGGTTTCCGAGATAACAATTCAAAGAAGATGTATAAGAATACGATAAACGAAAATCATCATGAATGAACGCTTGCAAACTTAATAGATGTTGGCTTTTGAAAGAAATCACGCTATGACATCTGAGCTTGAATTAAAGAAAAAGGACCACCTTACGCCGAACACTCAAGAGTTGTTATCCAAAACGTAATATAATTCACATCATCAACGTGAAATATCGTCGAAGAATACTGATGTACTGAAACAATAACTGACACATTTGTTTAAAAATAATTACTAAAGTAACTACGAAACTGTCAGCAAATGGGAAGATGCATTGATTTCGCTAAGATATAGGTACGTCTAGCGTACACGAATTCACCCTCTCAATAAACAGCTTGTGACTCCAAAATACTTTTTTCACCTGATAATTTCATTTTACTTAGGTCATGGGATAAATTAATTGTTTTAATTTACTTAAGTGGGTGCCAAATAACCAAATTCATTCAATTCATCACAAACTCATTGCATTGTTATTAATGGTTGTTTTGCTATCCAGTTTTCCTAACCATTCTTCAATACATTTAGTCTTTGAAACAAAAAATGACTGGTAACGACGTTGCTTGTATCCCGGTGCCAAACCACAGCTGTACACGGAAGTCTATCTATCTTTTCTTCGAGTCCTCATTGGATACTATCTCAAAGAAATATATAAATTGAGCATTTTATTCTACGAAGTAAGCAATACGAATTCTGTACAGCCTCACAGTTTTGCAATTATGAAAAAACGGCAGTAGGACGCAAAAAAATATTAGGTTGCGCTGAATTCATCATTCGGAAGCCTATGATGGTGGGCACAAGCGAGCGATTTCCCCAAACTGGTTAACTCGTTGACTGAGCGGTGGAGAAAAAAGTGTCTAGCACCCTTCGAGACAGGAATGATCCCCCGCAGAATAAAAAATTTTAGCGCTTTCAATTCTAGGAATTAAAGGGAGGGAGTTGGGGGAAAAGGATTATGCTTCCCGAGAACGCCGCCCGAGTCTGTGTAAGTACTAGTCAGGCTTCCCCACTCCACCTCTCTCTCCGGCGCATAAAAATCCTTTTTCCCTCCGCCAACTTTCCCCTCCCCCGGATCGGACGAATAGGGGATTGGAGGGCGGATGGAGGCGGGCAGAGAGCGAAA
This sequence comes from Hetaerina americana, assembly GCF_022747635.1. Classification (NCBI taxonomy): domain Eukaryota; kingdom Metazoa; phylum Arthropoda; class Insecta; order Odonata; family Calopterygidae; genus Hetaerina; species Hetaerina americana. The sequence goes on from NW_027286069.1 coordinate 62,450,973, forward strand.
GGAATGGAAGGAGCGATTTAAGGGGGGGAGGGGAAGACCTCAGCGGGGGCGGCAGTGACAGAGCGGTTAAGGGGTATCTAGAGATTACTGAAGCTACCACACTGACACAAACACTCTTTCGCTCTTTACTGATTTACATACGCTCCTAAGCATTCATCCCCGCTCGCTTTTCGCGGTTAAACATTTGCCACGTTTACTCCTTACAGAGTTTTCTCAGCATCGCAACAAGAGTCTACAATGGGCTTACGATAAAAATTCTCCCTTAGCTACGATCGACCGTGGAAATATGAAGATAAAATAACATTAAAAGTATTGAGTTCCACATGTTTTATTATTATGGCTCACGTCCAAATGTTGGAAAATGTTCCATCAGAGCACTTTAACTTGGGCAAACATTTGGATACATAATTCGTAGCATTGCCCATCCAATGCGCAATTGTTAGTGCCACAATGGAGCTACTATCCGACCCGTTTCCACTGTGGAATGTACCTCAGAGCTGAGATTACATTCTTGATTACAAAGGAAAATTTAGGGACGAATTAAAAATAAAAAAGTATTTTAAAGAGACACAAGCAGAGCCACGAGTTTGCCTGGGTCACAAAATTCAGCCAAATTTTCTCGATTTCCAAGCACTTAAAACAAGAATCTTCTCCGTCTAAATCACCACTAAGAATCAGTGTACCGTTGGGAAAATTTTCCACACCACCAATGTGGTCTCAAAAGTCCTCATGGCCTAGCCCATAGATGGCATCACTACTCGCATAATTCTTTTTTCTCGAGTTGGCACAAACGTGAGTAGACGCCGTGTGATATTGCAAGCCATCCCAACTAGCATTTCGCTTCAGGCAGTCGTTAGAATCAGTTGCAAGGCGTGTGTTTTAAGAAATGGAAAAAAATCGACTTCCGTGCAGCGACAAAATTCTTCGTAAAAGAAGGTTTAACATCGAGCGTAATTCATTCAAGGATTGTAAATGTGTACGGGGACTCTTCTCCAATTTCTACCGAGAAGAAATGGGCGGCCGAGTTTAAACGTGATTGTAAAAGCGTCCAAGGTAATCCACGATAAGAACGTCCGAAAATTGCAACTGAACCGAGAATCACCTATTAGGTACACGATATGTCTTTGGAAAACACTGTAGGGTTATCAAAAGAACGCGTAGGTTGCATTTGGCATGATGAATCGCACATAAATAAGCTTTGAGCAAGACGGGTGCCGCGCGTGCTCACTGTAGATCGAAAACGCATTCGGGACGATTCGCGCTTTACGAAAAACACAGATTGATTTCCTGAGTCGATATGTGACAATGAAGGAAGCATTGATTCGCCATTAGACACCAGAATCGAAACAACAATCCATGCAGTAGATAGAGACCGGTTCCTTCGAACTCCGAAGAAAGCAAAGACGGAGCCATCGGCGGGAAAGGTCATGGGGTCGGTTTATTGGGATGCGAAAGGAATTCTGTCGATCGACTATCTTGAAAAAGGTAAAAAAAATAACTGGGGAGTACTATTCTATCCTCCAAACGACATTTGACGCAAAAATTCGTAAAAGCAGGCCCGACTTGCAGAGGAAAAATACCATTTTCCATCAGGACAATGCACCTGCCCACTTGAGTGCGGCAAAATCCATCCTCTTCCCTGGATTTGGCTCCCTCAGATTTCCGCTTCTTCTGATAATTCAAAATTTTCTTCCTTGGTCAACGCTTTTCGCCCAAACAAGAAGCCATTGCGCCCGTTAGCGAGTATTTTTCAACACTTCTGAAAGAAGGCGGAGTAATGGCACTGGAACACAGCTGGAGGAAATGAATTTATGCCAACGACGATTAGGTTGAAAAATAAAACATTTTTTAAAACAAAAATTGTCATTTTTATTATCAAGCGGGGACGCTTCAGATACCTATCATAGCCTGAATTGTTTGTGGCGAAGCAAGTCAGCTGCACAATTAATTGATTCCCTGCCGACCACTTGGCTTATGGTGGCGTGACCATTACGAGAAACTTTTCGCTGCAAACCACAGGCTTTCTTTTAAGCTTCCGGGTGGCATCTCTCAGGCGATTTGATTTTCTGGGGACCAGATCCATCTGGGCGGCATGGGAAGGCAAGGCACGGAGAACGTAATTTTCACGCGCGCAGAAATAATTTTCACGCGCTCGCCCCGGACACGGAGAACGCAATTTTCACGCGGCATATACTATCTTCAATTCATATGAAGTGAACCCTAATTTCATACATCAAGAAAATCTATGGTTTTATGACACTAACGTGGTAATGCAACCATGTGATTATTGATACTGATTGCTGGGATTGTCAGGTCTGGCCTGAAAATGAAGTAATATAAGCAATACGGCTAAAGAACAAAATCTGCAACAAATAAATGACTATTCTGATTCATTAGGTGCCCGAAAAGTTAAAAAGTGATGATCAAGTGAAGATCGGTTTCCTGCCAAATCAAATAAGATTACAAGGTGCAGACATCTATAACACTTTAAAATGCCGATAGGGAGCCGATGTTATTGAGAACTTTGATTTAAATTTCACATTTAAAACAGTGCCGATTGAACGGCATTAGTTCAATATCCAGAATACTAGCAGTATTTTTTGTTTTCCCAAAAGATTCGCAGTTGCTTACGCACAAGTAAGTTATTGGTACACGCATTTATTTTTCATTAACCTTATACGATCTACTGATCCAGGAATGCCATCGATTCCCTTGAAGGAGGATGGATCAATTGTCTTCTCCTCCACTTACTTCCCCTTACCCTCCCTCGCTCTTCAAGTTAGAGAATCATGACTTTTTATTCTCTTCCATTAATCACCTGCACGCGAACCGTGGATCCAAGGTCGAAGTAGCATCGGTGTTATTTTTATTCCTACTGCAGGTCATTATTCAATTTAATAAGGCTTCTTCGTTAACGTCCCAACGCTCGGAGAATAGAGAGTGGTGAAAACATTTCATTCCTTCTTTAGCTACTCCCTGCCTCGACACAAAGTCATAAGTTCCTAAAGAAAATCTATAGTTCTATTTTCACAAAGCTACAGAATTCTTGTTTGAATACTTACTCATTAGCGGCCTCCAAAATATCACAACAATGAGAGCAAAGGCATCTCCAGGATATCGTCAATTCTTCGCAAAATGAGGTTAAACCTCTGGATACATTTACATGAAATCTAGCCAACTGGCGAAATTATGCGCGAGTTCTAAAGGAAGGCAAGGAGAATTAACAACGCAATCCTAAAGGGCAAAAATAATTTTAGAAGTTTAAAAATATTAAATTTGTAAAAATATGCAACAAATGAAGTTCCGTGAAAGGTTTAATAGAACCGCAGACATAACGGTGGAAGTAATTATGCGGAAACGACCACTACAATGAATTACTTCAAGCGGTATAATCGTGTGAAATATTATCGGGACATGGAACTAGAAAGCACTCAACGTCTTTACCTACTTCTCGACGATCAAAACGCACCACAATGCATAATCCTGCAAATGGTTACTAGTGATAAACATTCGACGCGTGTCGCACAGATGGAATTGAGAAATAGGCAGGTACCAACCACCGGCGGCCATCAAGACATGCATACCCCTAACACTCGCGATGATTTTTCGAACGGTGGGGGCTCCCCGAGTGGATGAGGAAACAGAAGATGAAGAGAGGCGAGAGAGCGGGGAGAGAATAAACGAACCGAAACTTTCTTCAACAACCAACAACTCCCTTCGCTTTCTCTCACTCAGACGCACGACACCCTCCCTCTTCCCGGGCCACTCCATCTTCCACGCATTTTCAGTTCTGCCCAAACAACCACCGCTCCAACCACAACTGGGCCCCCTCTGCCCCCCCTCCTGAATACAGCGTCGCCCCCATCCCCGCCATTCCGACCCCTACTACTGCCACCGCGGGAAACCCATCCGCAACGCTTCTCTCTCTCACAAATGCGAAACTATCCTCCCTCTGCCGCGACCACACGCATCCCTCTCTCCCCCACCACCGCCTCCCACAGCCCGCTGCCAGTCTCCCGGCTTCCACGCAAGCCTTCCCACTCGCCACACGACACACCTCACTCCACATGGTTCCCACACGCATCCCTCCCCCCTTCATCCCGCATTCCAGGCCCCGCCGCCCGGGGTGCGTGATGCCACGCTCGCCGCCTCCGCCCACCCCTGCCGCACCCGCGACCAACCCTCCCCCGTCACACGCGAGGCACACCCACCGCTCCGCGTGATTCGCGGGAACTTTTCCACGTTCGTCGCCGGCGTCCTTCCTCTCGCCTGGCCCCGGCCCCCGTGCACACGCACCTTGTGCACGGTGCGAACGTTCGGACCCTGGCCGCCACGCGCCGAGGGTGGCCCCCGCCGGCATCGCTCCTCCCTCCTCCCCGGAACTCCACGCGCGCCCGGAATAAATGGCGGCTCGGCAGGAAATAAAAAATAGCTTACGCGAACACCACACAAATATTTGCTCGCTCCACAACACCCCCCCTCCCCTCAACCTCCCCATCCTCACACGACCCACACCTCCATTTTCCGCTCTCGTTCACCCCCACTCCCCCACCCTCGACAACCCCCAAACTCGCTTCCAGGATACGTACGTGATGCCAAGCAACGCACGCACACACACGCGAGCGCGCATTACCAGTCCGCCGGCGCAGGGGCCACTTCATCAGTCGGGCCACGTAAATTCGGGGGTGGCTGCTTGCGGGGGTGGGCAGGAAGTTGGAAGGGGATGGGGAGAAGGACAGGGGGACTCACAGAGCGGAACAACACAATGGCTAGGAACCACGTTCGACACTCGCCGGGGTAGGGACCTGGGGAGGGTGGTAGAGCGGTGAAGGGAGGAGCACGAGAGAGGGAGAGAAAAACCAAGGGGTCCTCGCATACTTCTTTTCCCAACCTTCCACTCCGCCGTCCCCTCCTCGCTCCCTCCCTCGGCTTTCACTTTCCTCCCTTGAATACATACACACCCTACATCACCTCGACTTCTCTCTCTCCTTTTCACGTCCGCTGAACGCTGCTCTCGTCTATACTTCAGGAAAGCGAATTTAAAAGCAAAACTCTAAAAAATATTGGTGAAATAAAATCCAGTACTTCTCCGAAGCAGAGGAGGGATGAACGAGGTTTCACAAAGGTAAGGCAGAGTCGATTGCGCTCTCAAAACTTCAGGGTGAACTTGCGAAATATATATCGGTATGCCCTAATTACAGGTATTGCCGGCCTGCAGTGCTTCTCTCATTCTCATTGTCTCCAACTCCTGTGATATCTTTTTGTGCAGCCACAATCACATTCATGCCGATCTGCAGCAACGATGAATTAGCAAATTTTAGGCAGCTATTTTCGGTTCGAATCGTATTATTTTGGCCCTTGAAATAATAAAATCGACAAGCATTCTCTTTCATTATTTCGCTACATTATCTGGAGCTCGGAATATGGTCTAGATTCTTTTGGATAAGGTTTTTGGAATCAATCTGCCTTACCACCGCTGATCCTCCCTTGATATCGGTCCACCCTTTCCGGTGCCATTCGCTTCCTTTATGTCACAACCCTTCATCAACGCGGACCATTTTACTTTCGGGTGCCATCCGCCTAGTAACCTAAAAACATGTACGTAAACAAGCCCTCTGCCGACGCAGTAAGCAAGACGACATCACAATATTTGAACATCAGACACATCTGATTACCCACTGACCCTTATTTTGTGCACGGACTCGCTGTATGAACGCATAAAAATCACGTACGACTAATATGAATCCGAGTAAAGGCAAATAGTTTTTGTTTCATGCCGTGCTAACGCGCGAAAATACTCATCCACAAACTTTTTAAAAAAATTCAATTACTCAAACTTATTAACATTGTCTCAAATTCAACTACTCCAACTTAATAACTAAAAACTTCTGGTCATGGTCAAGCTCTCAAGATCCTACTGGAAACAATTGCATTTTGATCTCATTTCTGGGCCACAACACCCATCTTTTACGATTAATATTTCAAAAACTAACATACCGCAAAATATTGGTATTTGCGTTTCTAAGGATCTAAAGGCTTAGGTTGCATCGCATCCTACACTGAGTCCAAGGAAACCATATTTCCCGGAAATTGAGAAGAGGTTCGAACCCGCAACCTTCGGGGTAGCCGGCGAGATCATAACTCACCGGAATAACAGGATCAATAAATACGTGGGCGATTAAAGCCAGCTTGTTTCAGTGTTCTTTCGGAAAAAGTCCCCACCCAGTGATACCCACAAACTTTTCAACCACAAACTGTGGAGACCGCAGCAAAAAGACCTGCTGACGGATGGCTGGCAGTACCATGAATTAAATCTTTTCAACTAGTCGTGACAATCCAAAGAAGTAACTCGTGTTGGATTCCAAAAAAGTCATGGCGTGTAGTTTCAGGAATCGATACGTCCCACCGCATTACATATCTTCGTCAATTGTAAACTGGTACTCAAAAATTCCTCTTTACATTTTCATGCGATTCTCAACAAAATTAAGGCCACCGTGCTTCCCCTTCCCTCTTTGTCTGCATATTATTTCATAAAACCCATTCCAACCGAAAAAATATTCGGCGATCCTCGCACGGGAATGAACATTCTATTTAACTCGTCTATTTGAAAAGGATTAACAACAATCGAATCCCGCCAAGTTAGAGGCTAACATCGTAGAAACCTTAGGAGGCTAGGAAAAGGGAAAAGAAAGAGGACCACGTGAAGACCGTGAGAATCCCGACCGAGGGACACCGTTAAGGCTTGGACAAAAAAGAAATAATACACGCCTTGACCACACGAGTGGGAAAAGGCTGGGAAAAAATAGACCACGGTGGCAGCATAGGAGACGATACTATGAGGGCTGTGTCACGTAGACGTAGGAGAGGGGGGTGGCGGTGTAGAGAGGGGGACGCTATAGGACTCGAAGGGGAGGAGGCGGGGGGTGGCGAGGTTAGGGTGTTGGGACGCGGAGGAAGTGGTGGAGGAAGGTTGGGTGGGGAGGGGGGAACACGAGAATGGGGGCCAGAGGAAGTGGTGAAGTGGCCTAGGGAGTTGGGATAAAGGAGGGGGCGATAGAGAAGGGGAGAAGTGACAGCCGATGAATGGCTAGCCAAAAGGAAGAGAGGGAGAGAAAAGCTTAAAGAGGGGAGAAAATGTTGCGAGGGGATGGCAGCACACGCCCATTAATAACACGCACCAAAAACTCTCAAATCTGTGCCAACAGAGTGGAGGGCGGAAAAATTGATACACGCGTCATGCAGGCGATTATACTATTGCCGTTATAATGGTAATGCAAAACAACTGGCTCTTGCGCAGCAAGCGGTGAGATTTCATTCCCATTGTTGCATAAGATTTTAAGCAATTTGAGTGACACGAGGCCATCATATTTTATGAATAAAATCGTAGTGATAACGTAAGGTCATGTGAATAAAACATGATATACTTGTACGTGGACGCATATAAAGATACATGGAACACAATCGAGATTGCATACTACTTCCATCGATTTGGTTTCTTGAGTTCCCTGGTATTATAAAAATGTTTAATGAACTACATCTTACCCTGCAAGGCGCCACTAGGATGTGCGTCATAGAGTGTTACATTTCCGGGGATGAGAGCAGCTTCAATGGATAATAATGGCATTAGGGAAATTGAAAATTGCCGCATGCTGTATTTTAGCTGTTTTGGTCTCCAATTGTACGAGCGAAAAAAGATTCCATCGATCCGAGCGTTTCGGTAGTCAATTTTCCTTAACTTCTCACTACGGTCTCGCCTTCCGATATAAATAACTGAGGCGATAAGATTATTCCAACTGTAGCAACCATAAACGCAACTGAAGTACGAGTACTAGCAACTGAGTATTCGTATTTTTCCAAAGGTTTAAGCCGTGCAGGTAATCTTCTTGCTTCCATTTTCTCCTAACTTAGGCTATCCAGTAAAAATATTAGATTTTTAATGAAATGACCATTTAAAATAATCATTAAAACTGAGAAGTCAAATCTGTGACTGTGACTGGAAAGTAAAAAAAAATCTCTTGCGTAATCAAACTTTGAACAAACACTGAATCAAAAACGTTGAAACCACTTTCCTGGGAAGTGCGAAATTTTCATATGATTTAAAACCATTTCGGCATAGGAAATAAATGCTTAACAGAAGATTATGACACTGAGATCCGGTAAGTAGCAGCAGAAGAGAGACGGCGACTGAATTCGGATGAAGAAGTACACACGAATGTGGACTAGACATTTGTAAGAAAGCCTACGTTGGTATACTTATTTTATGCAATGTCAGTGATATTTTGATAAAAAAGTGTGTCTAACTGATTAGGTCCAAACTATGAGCTGTATATTTTTATTACTGTTTTTCATGGAGGGCCCTCAAGTAGCATGGGCGAGAAAAATCTCGTATAACCTCGAGTACTCGGTATTTTCATAAACAATTTCGTTTCCCTTATTCTTTGGGATTAGAGGGACTCCCATGACAATCATTCTCGCCTACCTGGATAAATACTGATAATGTAAATGAGGTAATGCATATTTTCTTTTGAGTTTAGTCTAATTTGACGCTACATCCTGTCGCTTCGTAGTACTATAACTATCGTACGACTTCAATAACTCTATGGGTGGCCCAATGAATGCGATAAATCACTTCGTTTTCGTTGTATTTGCACATCGCTAACATTTTTAACGGAATTGTTTCAATAAAACTCTCCGGTATATGCTCAATTGGTACTTCAATTCAGTCTACGTCTCCTCTGCCATCGGTGGCTATAATACTGGCACCATTGGAATCCTACATCAAATGGCAGCCTTTCTGATGTCCTACACTACAAAACTACAAAAATTCCTTCACTTCACTTCGTACAACTGATCTGTACCTTCTATATCCCTTTAGAGCACTCTATAACCGTACTACGGACATAAAAAAATCGATTTTTGAAAATTTGGAGAAAACTAATTAGAAACCTGCAATAGGGTATGCATGTATATGCCATCACTAAGTTGGCAGCAAATGATAAACATTAATTTAGAGGGAAACTACAGATAAAAAAGAGCCTTCAGAAAGGAGGAGAACGACAAGACGTGAGGTGGGAAAACCGAAAGGTTCATAGGGAACGAAAAGGCCAGAGGAAAAGGGTCCGAGAAGTGACACGACTTGGGGGAGGGGGCTGAGGGAAGGATGGGAGAGGGGGCTGAGGGAAGGATGGGAGAGGGGTCGAGTGGCAGATAAAGTAAGCTTCCGGTTACACAACCAAGCACCAACCTTTGAGACGACAAATGCGAGTGGACGAGGACTAAAGCAGAGGAAGGGGCTCTGGGGTCGTGGGATAGAAAAGTCACGAAATTTAGGCTCGTGGGAAGGGGGACGGAGGGAAAGCGGAAGGGCTTCGGGGGTGAGGAAGAATGGGAGATAGATATCCTTCTCTCGTTTTCCATTCTGTCTTCTGAGAGCAAGTTCCAGGGCGAATGACCAATGATGACATCACAAGCCAATGAGTCACCTTCTGTCTCTGACCATAAATACATTTAATCTATCGAAGACCCGGCGCTTTTATGACAATCACTCGGAATATGTTGGGAAATTCCAATAAAGATGTTTTTCTGGAAGTTTAAGACTCTTGGCTCATCGCGCGCAGGGCTCGATCGAGACATCTTGACTGATGGATTAAGTGCATCTGAATGGGACAAAAGGAAACTGAAATGAGATGCATGACGATCGAATGTTTATTCGAATTGTGAAAGAAGGACTGTGAGTGAGAAAGGAAATATAACAGTCCACCGGGAAGCGTACCCCCTTTAACCAAGTAATCACATTTTCAACCGTTCTGTATTGTTTTCATTTCATACAGGCTTACATCCGAAAAATGACTTTTCCAAATGGTATAAGCATATTAAATAATCTGTTTTTGAGAAAGAGAATTTCTTATATCCCAGACGCGCTCATGTCGCAACCTGGGAGACAACGAGGTTTCTGGTTCATTTATTTATTAGTTTCATTATTGGTACTTTACTAGCATCAATGCTCTATTATCTATCCGTCATAGTTCCCTTAATTTACAGTTCTATCAAATCGTAGAGATAATTTTAACTAAAAATTATAAGATAGTGAAAAGATGGCCTACCCAATTTTCCTACATATTACCTGATTCCTTGAATGACAGTATCGCAGCAAAAAAATCTAATTCACGGGTTAAGACAAGAATATTCACAGGCGTGATGATAGAACAAAAGAAAAAAGAGATTCGCAATTTTGGTACTTGAATATTTCGGGGGCACAACCACCTTCTTCGGTTAAGAATAAGACCAGTCTTATCCTTGAGCTGAAGAAGGTGCTTGTGACTATATGCATAAAATAAATTCACTGATAGCCTAAGGTGGTGATATCTCCAACCAGCAACCCGCTAGAGGATAACTAATACGGCGAAGACACGTGATAATGTAGGCGTGCTCGCAACGCTCGCGTGCACCAAAATTTCGGCGGACCACCGCAAGAACAGTGATTCACAAGACCCAAGAATGGACCACATCAGAAGAAATACACCAACTGGCGGCGAATCTGCGGGGGATGACAGCGAATTGGCGTGCCCAACGCCAGTTATCCGGAGGTTAAGCTGAAGGGAAGAAATTAAAAGCCAGGGATGGGAGTGTGGGTTCTGGGGAACAAGGAGCGGATGAAAGGGAAACGTGATCGAGAGGCGGGGCTCGGGGGACCGAAACGATATCGGACGGGAAAGCCGTCTTTCTGCACAATTGCGATGCAGGACGGTGAAGGGCAATAACGTCTGGCTGTCTGTAGCGTGACGGACAGCAGGGGCTAGCATGCGAGAAAAAATATAGCCCGAGACGGATGAAACAATAGACGAAACGATGGCCCCCTCACGACAAGCCACAGATTAAAATGAAGGAAATTGGAAAATAAGCCGCGTAATAGGCAAACGTCACGGGACAAGATTCATTTCCGAATATAAAAAAAACATCTTTTGTGCCTCTTTCAAGAATTAAGCAGTACTCTAAACTTCTAATGGCGTCTGATGCTCTTCGCCCCTACTGCAAGAATCAATCAAAATCGATCTGCATCTGAGGCACTACCAACTAATAATTAATTCCTGTTAAAAGAGCTCATATTGAACTTTTTGTGAAGAGGAGGAAATCGTATTGTTAGAAAGCCAGGCATCTACGAGGGTTTTTAAAAGAGTAGTCTTCATGAATTGTGTACAAATATCACAGATTTTAGACAATGAGCTTCAATTGACCTGCATTAACCTAGAGCTAATAATTACCGGATGTCTCAGAGCCGGGAAGCAAACGATATTGATAAGTTTTTCTACAGGTAGCGTGCCTCTCCCTTAAGCTCGCTATGACTAAAACTGTAGAAGGTGAATGAAAAACTATTCTTAGGTCGATCTTCGAAAAATCTTACCAATGGAAAAAAAACGCTAACCAACTAACACATCCATCTGCGTTGAACGCAAAATCATTATTATTAATTATAACAGATCGAGGTCGATGAGATTCTTAAGTGCTCTTTTGATATCCCAGCATGAATTCCACTGAACCACTATACTGACAATCCCTGGGACTGATGCCCGGCACTTGACTTTAACTCCTTTTCTTCCTTTCTTATAAGCTATTTTTTCAATAGGAAAAAACACTCGATTCGAATACGTATCTTTGGAGACGGCGACAGCATTGCGTTTCCCTCCAACTTTATTAAAAATGACGCCGCCCGAAAAAAGCGAGCCTTCACTTAGCTAGATTTAATAACGACATCACTCCCCCTTTCTTTTTTTGCCCCCAACAACCAACCAACCCTCTTGCCACTCCTACCCGTCCGAAAAAAGGGAGGGTTTGAAGCGGGGAGGGGGTGACGTAAGAGGGAAGGGGGGGAGCCCTAATGGAACCCATAAAATCCTCCTCTCTTTCAAAGAAAATTCCGCTCCGGGAAAGCACCATCTATTATCGAAAATGGCGAGAAAAATGAGGAAAAATAAGAAACTTGCGCCATCAGAATCATACTACTCTAGGACCGAACAAGCTGAAATAAATGACAACCGTTAGCAGTGAGGCAAATCCGAACGAAGCCATAGAGTCGAATGGGAGAGGAAAAAAGCCAGGGTGGAGAGGAGAGCGAAAGAGAGGTTCGGAAAATGGAGAGAGACAAAGAGAGGAAGTGGGAATGTGAGGATAGAGAGCGCGTGCAACTAGGGTTGCCTGCAGCAGAGCTTCTGAAGTTGTAGAGCTGTTCTGAGAGAGGGAGAGGCATGAGGGAAGTGAGAATCGTGCGAATCGGAGAGAGAGAGAGAGACGAGACCACCGCAGTTATCACCCCTATGAATCGTTTGATAGGTGAGGTTAGAGCTAACCAAAGAGAGCCCAATAAGCCCAACGGCGAGTGAAATTCACACATCAGGATGTGGGGGCCAGTTCCTTTCCTTATGCTGCCTACGGTTTCCAGGAAGATCTCATACCCGAAAAATCACACGGCTTGGGTGAAGTTGAGGGTGCCCAGAAGCGTCAACCGAAATCGAACCCGGGGACTTCGGTCAGTAGCCTAGCGCTCAACCCACTAGGCTACTACGTCCCGTAAATGAGACCAATACTGAGAACCGCCTGGGATTTTTTGGAATTTTCAACCTCGAATGCAGGATCAGACGAAAAGTTAGTAATTTCACCAGCTCCATTAAGACTCGTAATCGTACTCCACCGTATCATAACGCGCAAACACTGGACGAGTATCGATATCTTATGGCCTTCGAAGTGGGAAATCGGACGTTGAGGATGAGTTAATGACGGGAATAAATCCGTTTGATTTTGTAAGCATTTCATTTATTTCACACACATTTGTAAAATAGACATTCTCTCTTTCGCAAGCCCTTGGCTACAAAGATGACACCCATGCATAAAAAAATCCGAGCTTAGGCGAAAGGCCATGCGTTTTGCTAACCTTTCGTCATTACATTCATATCTGATTCGACTGAAAGAATGTAACTATATGACGTAGATGGTACGAGATATCCTTGTTTGCAGTAGGAACACAGATATAGGATTCCCCTTTATTAGTCCCTAATATTAGATTAATTAAAGATAAATTAGATTCCCTATCATATTAGATGTGAAAAGCAATATTTTGACGATTTATCACAATATATACATATTGTGATATTGTCATAATAACATACTGAAAAGCCAGGGGTATTTCACGCCGAAAAGTGTATGCATACCCATTAATTAATTGGATGGAGTGAAAAATTGATATGGGTTACGTATCAATTAATTTCAGCATTGGTAAGTTTAAGGGGAAAAGTAGTCGGCATATGCTTACTCAAGGGCATATTTTAGATTCAAGTTTTGCACACAAGTTCACAAATATTTTACTTTAATCTCGTCACTGTAACTTGTTTCTCCTGTCATAACTTCTTCTACACGCTACATTTTCTAGGTATGATTCCAAGTTAACTACGCTATATCCGCTGCAAGGGGCCTTTTGGACTTTCTTGTTTAGCCCATTTCGTTTATGGGGATTGTCACCAATAAAAAGGAAAACAGAACCAGAGGTAGGAGAGGCTGAAAAGGAACAGAGGATGGATGGTGCAGGACAGGCAGTGTGGAGAGAGAATATTTGAAGATTTTTTTTCAGTGCGGAGAGAAGGAAGGGGAGGTGAGTTAAAGGCGAGGGAGATGAGGCTAGTGCGTGGGGATCAGAAGGAACATGAAATCGAAAAAACATCTCAACCTATAACCTATCCATATTTCCTTCTTGCAGGCCGAGTTGAGGGGATGGGGATGGGACGGGGGTGAAAGAAGGGTGCCGGGAGAGGAGGGAATTTTGTGGGAGGAGGCGGAGCAAAGGGCGATGTGAGAGCGGGCGGGTTGCTTTGGGAGACGAACGCTGTAGAGCCTGTCCGTTTAGTTAGGTCAACGAATGGACTTCTGGGCGCACGGAGCAAGTGGGGTGGGAGAGGGTGTTATGCCGTGAGGGACTGGGGAAGAACGAGGAGTTGAGGGAGGTTGGAGGGAAAGTGATGTCTTTGAGGGAGTCAAAACAGCAGACCGGTCAATACACCCGCGAGGCAAGCACACAACCATATTCAAATATTATGTTCGCCGGTATTGCTAGGTAATCGATAGAAACATCGTGTTAAGACCAAAACTGAAAATCGTGCGAGTGAAAATATAGTTTGAGTTATTTCCTTATTTTAATGAAACAGGAAAAAGGCAATGCCAGGAAAGGAGTTTCATTTTTTATTGATCGATTCTCTTCATCCTCGAGCATAGTTCAAGCTCTCTTCTCCTAGAAATCAATTTCACATTTTTCAGTGAAGGCATTATCAGTGTTTACATTTGTGACATCACTTCTAAATATTTATGGATATGATATACTAAATTTCACCAAAGACGTTAATTAAGAGGTTTACACGATAAAGGTAAGCAGCGCTCGTCACATTAGTTTCCCTTTCTCTTAGTCAATGAAAGCACGTGCGTGGAGGAAGAAATGTTCTTTCCCTCATTTTACTGCTCCGAAAAACACCTGGCGCCCGAGAAATCAGGGCCCCCAAACAGCAGGCTACTATTAGGCCATTTAATGGCATTGGGAACGCAAGATCATTACGTGGAGTACGGTCTACTTTTTGAAAACTCAGGATCCCTTTTCTTACAAATAATTATATGGCGAAGAAAAACTGTATGCCAGACCAATGAAGCGCTTTTAGTAGGGGCATGCATTTCCCCCACACGGACTTAGGAGAGAAAAACGAAAATCAACTGATTTGACATGGGAGAACACAACCAAAATGGAATGGTACACATAAAGTCCACCGCCCCGAATCGTACTTTTTTCTCCATCATAAACTGATACCTTCCCCACATCTCCTTTTTTCCTGCCCAGAATCTAATAAATATACACAATGCACCCAACTTATAATTTTGCTAGCATGAAAAGAGAATGCAATACATAAGAATAGGAACGCCAAACATATGAAAACGGAAGACTTTTAAAAGTGAAATATGAGCAAAAAGGATACAACAGCGATAGCAAGTCAAAGGGCGGAAAATCGAGAGAGAATTTGACGGAGAAATTTTTCTGATGGAAAAGGAAATCAATGGGAACAACCCAAACTTGCAGTAAACACGTGGCCAAAATCAACTAGCTACGCCGTGTCAAATTCTACAGAATTCGACGGTTCCGTAACCCTGGCGCAGATCTAGAAAGGAAAATTATTTACCCTTATTTTATCTACAGTAATTTATTTTAGCTAAATGAGGCACTTTAACTTTATTTCGAATCTCGTTTAAGCGCGTGGCAACCTTGCGACAAACTTGGCCACAGTAGACTAGAACGCACTATCGAACGCGGCATACGAATGATAGAAGGTATGATCAAAAAAAGACCGGACTGATTTTATTCTGCGCAAACCGTTCAACGGATTGAAACGACACAGCGAGCCATCTAGCGACACAACTGACGACTAAAACGAGAGGTGTTGCGTTTGTTTACGTCGAGTCGTTACGCGGCATAAGCGGTACGTGTCTTAACCTGTTCGTCGCCGCGTGCAACGGCAGCAATGAAGGAGCTAGAACAGCGTGTGTTTGAAATTTTGCTTCAAACTTGGCTAAAGTGCTACGGAAATATTTGGAATGTTTCTAGTAAGTTTTCAATTTTGGCGCAAACCGTTTTCCAATGAAAATATTAAAAGAATTTTCAAAAGAAAATTTATGAAATAGACATGAATTTCAATGGAAAAATAGCTAATTACACCAGAAACTTCAATAACTTACCCATATATCCAAATGTATGGCTACGTTTCCTTTGCGTATGACTGCAATGAATTTATCCACACGAGAAAATGGTTTCCACATAGCGGCCTATACATTGTTATGGGCATAACTAAAACCCGAATTCAACAATAGCAGTTAAAATTCTTCTCTCACTCGGCTCATCGCTCTGAATTAAATAATACAATATTTTAGTGTGCCTCGATTTTAATAGTGAGCTTGAGAGGTCACACCTTATGTGTGAATTATGTCATGGGGAGTCACCAAGAACGAAAGCGGCGAACTAAGAAGCATAAGGGAATTTATTCCGCGAGCAGCCTTGAACTTGGCCGCCAATCTTAGAAGAGGCTAGAATACTCTAACATTTGCCCCAACAGCCTCGCCCTCTTGTTTTGCGACACGAAAGAGCGATAAAAATTGAGAAATCCACTGGCAGAGGTGCCGCGCGTGGCATTAAAAAACGAGGGAATACGCTCTATCCGCGCAATCGAAGCCGAAGTATGACCTTAAGGAACGGAGCAGCGGTCACGGCACGCATTGTGAACCGCGAGAATGGACGGAAAAGAAAAAAAGCGAGGAGAATATGGGATGAGGGATCGAGGACATGCAAGTCTATAACTCGGCAGCGTGTGAAGACGTTGTTTCCCTTCACTGAGATTATCGTCTCGTGAATCAGTGAATGCAACTGTTTTTTATACAAATGGAAGCAGAGCAAAATTTAAAAAAACATCAATTTTCACACCTTTGCAGCTTATAAAAGGTACGAAATTTTAATGCTTACATCTGACACTTTGAAAGTGAGACTAAACCAAGAGTGGGGATTTCTTAGCTTCACTTTTCTTCGGCAAAATGAAATGAAATCACTTGAATTTTACTGAGGACGGTAGCCCAAGACACAATCATGCGAATGAAAATTCAAGAGTGCAAGTCAAATGATTCCGTCATGGATCAAAAATCAAATAATAACAATCAAATAACAATGGCATATTATCAAATCAAATAATCAAATAATAACTATGGAATATTATTGTGTGTGTATAAAAATATAAAGACATATTTATTTACTTCAACACACCAAACTATCAAAGAGAAGTTATTTCCTTAAATTTTTTATTTTATTAAAAAATATTACGGATGATACATTGGAATTCAACTATCACGGAAATAATGAAACAATTATGATAGTGGAACTGTCCTACATGATAGATAATAAACGGGATACGGCATTTTTAGATGTCAGTGAAAGCGTCTTTAGGTACATGAAACACAGTGACGATGGAATTCACTAATGAAAGATTCCTGGGCGCAAATATTGCATTTCAATCACCCCTCCATTCCGTCCACTTCTCATGTTCCCTTGCTCTACACGCCACAGATATGATTCCTCCACTAAAGGTCAAATTTAGAGATGGTGGGTGGGAAATGAAGGTGAAAACCGGAAAGGATCCATTTAATATTCATGACTGTGAAAACTTGAACGCTCGGGGGAATCATAATAAGCAAAATCATTAATTATCTTCTCTATCAATGCAGGCACCTTAAGAACAACTCAAGGTTAACTTTATTTGAATTTCAAAAGGCAAGCAGCAATTTATTCAAATAAGAGCTATCAGTAGCGTTTGTTTGATTCCATATCAAAAGAAATTAAAATTAGAAACACGTTTCAATTTTTGATGCCGAATTATTTTGTGGTACATTCTATCTTGTTTTAATGACAGAAAAACTAGCAGAGCATTCTAAAGAAATCCGTAATATTAATTAACTATCGCAAATACAAAACGTAACAGTATAATGTAAATAAAAGAGAAACGGAATTTTTATTGCATAGAAATGGGTTTCGCATTGATCTTTCAGTGAATGCATCGTTCTTTTTTGGTTAATGCAGATAAAAAGTTTTGTACTGTGCCAGTTTTTATACTTTTCCTTAGAATAATGATAGAATCGAAATATAAAAGAATGCGGAACTCTTGGAAGGACCGTAGGGAGAAACGGCGAAGGAGAGAGAGGAGCGGGGTGAGGTTTAGCGTGAGAGTCGGGCAACGCGCAGTTAAAAGGGGTATTCGAGGGAAGCTTGTGGCTTCGCGTACATTTATATACCTATACTTACTCGCAGAGACTCGCATCTCTCCCGGCCCTCCAAAACCCCACCCCCCCTATTCGCTGCCTCCCCCGAAAAACTCCCACGCTCCTGCCTCGAGCGTAAATCCAAGCATCCCGCAACTCCCCGCCCCGCTGGCACCAAATCCCCACCGACCCTCCCCCACCCTGCGGCCCGTGAGTTACGCTAGCCGCTGCCATTCCTCTGACCACTCCACGCTTGCCACTCTCCCTCGTTCCCCTTTTACCCCCACGGAAACCTCCCGACCTTCTCTCTCATCCTCCCGCCCCACCGCCTCGCCGCCGCTTCGTCAATCCTCGCGCCGCCCTCCCAAGCTAGCACACGCCCTGCCCGTGCGTTCGCACACACGCGTGCGCACGGCGCGTTCCCCCTTACTCGGCGGCTCTCCCTTGTTCCTTCTACAGTGGTGATGGGCACTAAAACGGAAGGCGGGAGGTCGGAGAGAGAAAACAGAGTATTCCGTCGGCGGGGGCGTGAACATGGCCGAACAGGATGTAATCGATACTTAGGATAAGATTGGATAGGAATTTTAAGGGGACGGTAACTCCTCAATAAAATCCCTAGGGGAAAGTTAAGTACTCATTGGTCGGTTTGAAACAGTTAACTCGCAAGGTTTCGTTTATTAGTTATTGTGGCTGTCCTAAACGTGTCGTGTTGAGGGACTTAAAAGTTGACTCTCTGTAGCTATGAAACTGTCTTCCTGGGATTGAAATCAAGTCTTTTAATCGCCTTGTTTAACCTACGCTATGGGTCAAAAATAATATTTATTCTGGGTGGCAATCGATCCATGTGCCTGTAGAAGAGACATTGGCAAGCTTTTTCGGCGCAGCTTATTTTCAATTCAAAAATATTTCATAACCCTTGCGTACCTGACGATATACTGATGTAAACGTTTGACTTGGAGAAAATAATTTTCAGTTCATCCAGGAGAAAAAGTCTATTTACCATGAAAACCGAAGAACATACTTAATTATACATCTCGAGAGAGTTCTAGTATGAATCTTCCCGTCCAATTGTGATGTGATACAGACTAGCGAACAATAATACCTTATTGCAATAAATTTTCTGTTCTATCTTCCGGGAGGAAAAATAATAATTATACCGCTGAGCGGGAAAAACAACCGAAGGATGGAAGTAGGAATCATGATTTCAGCACGAGGAAAGAACAGCGCCGTTTAACGAATTTTTCATTCAATAGGAACCAACCACTGAACGAATCAAATGGACGAGTTCTCAGCATTCGAATATCATTTTACAAGTAGAACACCACGAACATTTTGGCATGCATAAACATAATCCCCCTCCAACCTTTTAATCCAAAACGCGAAAAGGTTATATGTAATATTCCGTAGGCACGTCGCTATAAAATCTGCAAAAGGTTCCGATTACGCCCACTGAACCGCATCGAATATGCGCTTCCGAAAAAACGGGGCAACGAGGGGGGAGGAGGTCACGGGGAGGCATATAAGAGTGGAGCGGTTGGGGGTAGGTCTTCTCCCGCCCCACCCCCTCTTCCTTCCACCGTCTTTTTCTTTTTTTTTCTCTCCCACCCCTACCATCTCTCTCTCTCCCGGGGGAAGACGGAGGGAGGGAGAAGGGAAGGAAGTACGGGGTCCGTCGGTGAGGGTGGGAGGAGTGGGGCAGAGGGCAAGCGAAACGGAGGGAAAAATGGGAAAGGTGGGGGGAATTCAAGAGGCATTTCGTGAAGGAAAAACCCGTTATCCTCAAAAGCTTTATTTTCGCCTCCTTTCCCATCCCGCCTCAGACCCCTTCCTCTCTCCCTCCCTCTACCTCCACCTCCCCCTTAAAGGAGCCGTAAAAATAATAAAAAGATGAAGATGCGAGAGGTAGGATAGGAGAGCGAATGGAGGGGGGTATAGGGGGAGGAAAACCCTTTGCCCGCTCGGCGGACCACCACACACCCTCCCTCCCGCCCCACCAACCTTCCCAACTTTGCCCTTTCCTTCTTCCCTTCCTCTGCAACCCCTATCCCACACCTCCCCGTCCCGCCGCTCTCCCCTACCGGAACCATACCTATTCATGAATATGTTAATCAAGGAGCATGTCGAGCGTCATAAGCTCGAAAGCATTTTTACGGATACTTCGTATGCGACGACGGAGAGCGTGGAAGAGGAGAAGGAAATAGACTTTCACTTCATTTCTTTCTCTCTCGGCCACTTAGTTTCCTCGGGGAACAAGCCCTTGCACCCTTGCCCCCAAACACTCGCCTCTCTCACTTGCACCCTCATTCCCCACTCTTTATATATTTTTCTTGCCTGCCACCTTGAACTACCTACGCACATCCCCGAGGTTTTCTTGCGCCCTTTCCACCCACGACGCACATTCTCCAGTCGGCTATACTCGATGCATCGGAAAAACCGCTAACGTGAGCGGTGTTATCATTGCAGCATGATATATTCCAATTCCAAATATTGCTGATTCCACTAAAATATATTCACTTAAATTAATGCGACGGAGTTATATTAGAGCGGCTGCACAGAGCAGAAGAAAATTTAAATAATGGGGAATACAAAATGAGAAACATATGATTTCATGCTGTTTTACTGCTGCTGGCACAACTTGAGCGTGTCAAAAATACGAGCGTTTTTTAAATTGGTTTCCCTTGGTATCGTTTATCCTTAGTATTTTCTGAATACCCAGCAATAGATCTAAGGTATCTGCAGAGCCTTTTTTCGCATAACCTGACGTCAACGCATGTGTACTCCCACGCGTTCCATGCATAGCATCTTCTGAAGATTTACGTGACCGGGACCTTCTCCTATCCACTTCATTTTATAGTTCTCAGCAAAATGGCTGTGATACTACGAATGTTTTGGAAAAACAGATGAAATCATGTAGACAGGGCTTTAAATGAGACTGCTCTGAAATATAATATTTATGAATACACAGTTACGACCAAATCTGAATGACTTCTTGTCTGCTTAAATAATTTCCTATCTTTACCAACTGTCTCTTCCCAAACTGTTCACATGAAACGCCTCTTTTTGTTTCTCAGGTTTTGGAGAATTCCAGTTTTATTTTCCCCTGGGCACCACATTTTCGCGTAAAACGTACCCTTTCTCAAACGTCGGCTCTTTAGTGCCAGCGACCCTTGCTCCTCTTTATTGGCCGGGAAAGTTTCATTCTTCTCACCCACTCCCCCATCTACTTCCTTCGCTTTTTCCATACAACAATGTTCCTTCTCATTCCACCGAACCCCATTCCGATAATTCTCAAGCTCAGTTCATTTATTCCTTGCCGTGAACTGCCTACTGAAACTAGTTCCGCTCAACTCGGATCGAATATATGAGGGCATATTATTTTAATGAAGACAATATATTTTTCAAAATGATTGTCGACACTAATTTATTACGTGACTAACCATACTTGACATCACAGGTGTATGCTGTTAGAATGACCATCTTTAACAAACTCTACGCTTGATCTAAAAATTATCACAAAAGAAGTGACCACGCCTTCCCTATGTATCCGATGCGCTCTGTGCATTCGTTAACCTAAGATACAACTCGTGTGCCTGAGAGAGCTTCGTGGGAAAATACCACAGAGCATTGGGGTCGGTAAATGCTTCATTCAGAGGATCATAAATGCAAAAGCCTTAGGAAAAGGATGTCCTGAACTTGAAGCACGATGCATCTCTCTTCTCGATTCCAAATTCTCCCCGCCAACCCTCATATGCGTAAGCGTCATCAACTGATGAACAATGGCAATAGCGCTCACCTGATAAATGCACGCCCCCGTCCTTCGGCTCCGCGGCGTAATCGTAATGTCCATTTGGACTGAATAATTCATTCCATGCATAATCTGGGAAGCAAGAGGAATGTGGAGGCCTACCACTTATAGTAAATCGCATAAATCTTCATTACGGGACAGGGAGTGGGGCGAGTGTATGGAAATTAAGCGGAGATAATACAGATGGGTATTCCCTCAAAATGTCCTTCGAAAAATGTCGGCCAGTCTTCTTTTTTTATTAGGTTACTCGTAATAAAGGGATTAGCATCGATGGCCATCCAGGAACAACCTGTATCAAGTCTAATTTTAATGCCCTATCGGTTTTCTGGCGGATGGCGGACAATATGGACACCGAACAATGTGCAAAGAGCCCCATGAATCACCCTGGACCCGGCGGCGGAATATGCATGAAAGAGTCGACAGCACGTCTGCAAGACCTTTTTTTGTAACACACCCTCTTGAATAGGTAATCCATTTATCTTAATATTTCTGCACTAATAACGGTGTAAGCATTATTTTAACATAGAGATTAGGGAAAAATGCACAGCGGAAGAATTAATTGATGTATCGGATGCTGGGAGATAAGGCAAGCACAACATAATCGACGTGAGAGTGAAACATTAAAAAGAGTGAAGAGTTGAAATATACCTTCGAGCGTTTTAGTGTACCCCCTTTTTACAGACAGAGAATCATTATAACCGATTTCCCTGATGCGGTTTTAGCAAATCCTTTTTTAGTGGCGCTGCCGAATTCCCTCGAGACGATGTTGAGAAGTGAAGGAGGCAAAGACACCCGGCAGCATTCAATCTAGAAGAAAGACTCGGATTTATGCTCGTTAGGGATACCCCGATCTCCTTGTGATTACGAACTTAAATCTTAATCGTGAAAAACCTCACTAATATGTAGCACTGACATTACGCGTGGGCAACAAAATAGGAAAGATATACTAGAAAATAAAGCGAGATGTAGAACAAGGAGATGACGGCACAGCGTACCGGGGTTAAAGGGTAAGGCTGAGGGACGGCTATTGGGGTGCGGGGGCAGCGAGGGCGGGGAGGGCAAAGGGGAAGGATAGTGGGAGTGGCGTGTCACAGGGGACGTGTGGGCGAGAAGTTGGTCCACTTGATTGATTAGGGGCCTTATTGGCTTGGATATGGTGCACGGTAGACCTCCGCCCAATCAAAGGAAAGGAGAGGTTAAAGGAAGAGGGAGATGGAAGGGGGACGAACAAGATCAGAGCGGCGGGGGAGGATTTGTGGGTGGCCGAGAGGGGTGGGGAGAAAGGGAAAAAATAAGGGACAGGGAGAAAGGGTGGCGGGGAGGGAACGGAGCAAAGAGAGGGTGGCGGGGAGAGGACGGGGCGAGAATTTTGGGAGGGGTTTCGACGGGGAATGGGTGTAAGGGATAGGACTCGGGGGATCCTCATCAAGGGAAGTATATCGCCCACTCTAAGAACTCCACCATTCGTCTCGCACCCTCGCCTCCTGAGCGTTCATCCATGCATGATGCACCCCGCGCCGTGCATTTCACGCAGCGGAGCGCCCGGCTATCGGTGCGCATGAGCCGAGGGCCCGGTCGTTCCCGAGGCGAATTATGAGGAAATTCCGACACTTAGAATGCGCCCATCAAAACTATTTAAAAACTTCCCGCGTAACTCTTTGGTATCCCCTTGGTTAGAATGCATTTATTATACTTTTTAAACAGAGCCTGAGAGTGCAACGGTATTTTTCACGTTATGCATAGTCATAATCGGAGAGGAATTTAGGTCATCCAACTATTACCTCAGGCAATAAATCTTAAAATAAACAATAAATACTGTCACACTATTAAAATAGATTTACGTAGCAAAAGAGACAAATAATAAAATAACAGCCTAACTTGAAACTATACTTTAAAAATATATTCTGTAAATCCATAAAATCGAAAGGAACATCCTGCAAGCACCTGTACTTTTTCAGTTCCCCATAAAGTTCCCAAAAAAATAAATAAGTCGAATTCTTCAAATGCACGATGGAGATAAAAATGTCCATCATATTAGTGCCTTCCTTCCTTTGATAACTCATGCAAATAAAATCATCTAAAGGCCAGTAATGAGGATGACTGAAATTTGAAAATTAAGAGTTCAGATAACCGAGAACTGAAAAATGGATACGTTACAGATGATGCTCCTAAAAAATGATAAAATAACTCTGCGGTTCATAAAGCGCAGCAGGAAAACATATTTCAACGTCACGCACAAAAAGAAAACGAGAGGGAGAGAGAGCAGGAAACTAATATACCAACGGTGAAGTCAAGCCAATGAAAAACAGAACCATCTTGTTCAGCCAAAAAACATGTCACATCCATTAACCGTCGCTTCCATTAAATCGTTCAGGTCATTGGAGTGCAGAGAGAGAACTGTTTTGAGGTTCCCTGATATGTATTGAACATTTTCTGAATGCCGTCCGCCCAACTGTGTCCGTGCGTCTGCGTACACATGATAGGCTTTTTTGGGGACGATAATTTGAACAACTAGTAACCTGAGCGGGATGAAACTTTATATTTATCAATTTTTTTAACACTAGATAAAACTGAGGAGTTCAGTCAAAAACCATCCATCAGAAGTGACCGTTTGAGATTTTCAGTTTTCACATTTATTTCCTTCGAGCTGGGGATATGGGAACTATTTTATAAATACTGATATGCATTTTCGTGGAGCCTCGTTTAAATATGAAGAAATTGTGTTGAGAAGTGAGTTTCATGAATTGGTGGGATTCGAACGATTACACGGACGAAGGATTTTCTTATTATGTTCACCATTTATCGTATCTCGCATCGATAATTCATTAAACGTGACTCGAATGCTTTCTTTGAATGTGCTCCGCAGATTAGAGTAAAATGTAAAAGAGAATTTTCATGCTATTTACTTTATTTTGCTTGAAGAGGCTAGAAGAAAAACTATTAATACATCTAATTAATACACTATGTTAACGTCCACTATTAAATGCTATTCTGGTCATAATCTGGTCTAATCTTTGGTCATAAAAGGAGAAGAGTATGGAGGAAGATTTAAGCCAGCGAAATCAGATTATTAAGCAATGAAAATATAGAATTCGCGATTGAAACTAAAAGGGAATAATGACTAACTGAAAGTATATGGAGAATTTCAATGAAAAAACACTCGATCAACCATTCAAATTTCTCCCTTTGTGACTCTTCATTAGTCTCTGCGTCGGTGTTTTCAAGGGATCATGATAAATGCTTTTCCAAATGTTCAACCATCTGCTGAGCATACAATAAATCAAAACGTTTGAAAATTTCACGGAATCATTTGGCTGCGGTGCAAATGAAAAACAAAAATTTTAATCTATCCATAACTTCAGAGTACGAAATCATTTTATTTCTAGCCTCGATAAACTTGGCTAAGGGTGTCTATCAACATTTCTGACAGCCTGTTAAAAACTGTAATCATAAGATCACCCAAATGTCATAAATATGAATGCGTGCCTGATGATAGAAAACTTTCATGGAAAAACAAATAGAAATTTTATTATAAGATAAAAAGACAACCACATATTGAAAGGACATTATAATCCTTAGTCTTTGAATATTAGTGAAACAATAGCGAGCAAAGTCCTTAGTCCTTTAAAATTAATTCATCATAATGATTCATAATGATTTTAACGTGATACAAAAAATCTCAGGAGGCGAAGTACTACAAAGTGAGGTACACTGTGTGAAAACCACATTCAAGAATTGAATACAACCAAAGGGACACACGCAAGCACTCCACATGTAAAATTAAGACATGTTAATATAGAGCATAATATTATTATGTGGATTTGAACAGTAAATGATGCGTGTAAGTATGCAAAGTAAGAATACAGTAGAGTGTTTGTCCAGAGTCACCCAGGCGAGTACATACTACAGTGACGAATAAGAGTAGACATACCAAATTACTCATATCTACATTCTAGAGTCACTACGCACTGGCGATCAGGAAGTTAACATCCGATAAAAGACGCACACGGAAGAATTTTAAATGGTAGAACGGTGACGGAAGGTGGACGGTGGAGGGGGAAATTTTGAGGTGAGCGATTAGGATAGGAATTCGGCCTTCGCCCTTGAGGAATCGATCCTCCCCTCCGAATGATTCCACCAATGGGAAGACACCTGGAAGAGGAAAAAGGACCCGAGGAGAGAGAGAGTTCAAGCGGCTTCAAACCGCCGTCCAAACAAGCAGCCGCGCGGACATCCACCCGCAGCCGCCGCCGTTCCACTCGCTCCCACGACCGCCCGCAAGCCTCCCACCGCGATGGCTCTACCTAACGGCGGCCGGCGGAGGTCAGTCCGTAAACATCTGCCGCCAACGAGGAGAGCTAGCGAGATCAAGGACCTCTGAGGCACTCGGGAAGGACTGGCTCTCTCACGCCCTGCCCTCCCACCCAGCCCCCCCCCCCCGCTCCCCTTCCTCCCGCCGCATTCCCCTGCATAGTCCGATAACTAATAAAGCGGAAAAAAGAGATTGCGAAGTACGGTTGGGAGGGGGCGGGGGTGGGTGGGTGGGGAGGGCTGGGGAGATGGGACGGTGGCGTCGTGTAGGACCGCCTCCCATACGTTTTCCAAGTGTTGCCTTTACATGCCTACTCATGGCAGCTCCCCACCCCGCCCCGTCCCACGGGTTAAAAAACCTTTCAATATCCAGGGCGGTTCTCTATTGCAAGAGAAGAAGCGGCTGCCTCGGGCTGCCGGACCTTCCACAAGGCATTTCTAATGGTCGCCCCTAGCAGGAGTGGTTGCAGGACCGGAAATGCCAGGGTTCGTGCGCGTGAAGCACCCGGCGGGAGGAGGAGGAATGAGGAGACCTGGTCGCCTAAATCGTACAGACCCGAGGCGAGAAAAGAATGGCCAACAATGCATCACGACGACGTGACATCCCACGTGTTAAGACTTCATAGATTGGAGCGGACCTCCAAATTCTGTGAATGGGAACGACTAGCTAACCGAGCTTTAACCACAGCCATTCAATGAACGTCGAGTATTCAGGTGCCCTACAAGATCTACCGAAGGATATGTCTTTAGATCTTATCGCTGAGAATAGACTTACCGTTACTATTAACCCTTCCTTGTCCTAACTGCCTGAATACGTCAACAGAGACTCAAGTGGTCATTTAGGCCCGTTTTAAAACAATAAACTATCAGTCCATAGAAAGTCCGTCACTACTGACAGTTTTTCACGCATAACCACGAAATCCTGATAACCCAAACCAACCCAAAGTACGGAAGCTACTCTGTGATTAGATACAAGACAAAAAATGTCCATTGGCAGGGCGTGTGTTCCGGCCACACGCATATTATATTTCAGAATATTACCCTTCGTTCATGTTGCGACATACTTTCGCTTCGAACGACACTAGATTTACTTGTTACAACTGACTTTGCCTGGACGGAAATAAATCTAGAAGATGCATATACAAACTGCGCGATAGTAGTAATTCCCTCGTAATTTACCTGCCCATAGACAGTCACTGTTCACTCATGATTTAACTTGCTTGCCCACCTGCAATTACTCAAGTTTAGCCATCCTATAATCTTGACAACGATATTTTTAATAAAATTTCAACCAAGGCCACTTCCTACTACAATATAACCAAGATCGAATGATATAATTCAATTTATCCACCTTCAGTAGAATCATTTATGACTTCATGATACCGTCGGTATAGCCGTCAGCAATATCGGACTCAGGTAATAATTGATATGACATGGCAGCGAATGCATCAATGTCATAACCAACGTTCTCTCAGATAATTCTCCCTTCGGTGTGAGAAGGAAAAGGCCTAACCCGGAAGGGACAGGAAAATAGCACATTTTGCGGGCGGGCTGGATCAGCGAGTGTAAGCGAAGGGGCGGATCCTTTGAAACTGGTGCGGAGGAGGGCTGCTGACATCGAGAGTCAATATCTTCGAGGGAGGACGGAAAGAGGGTGGGAATAATAGAGTGGTGGGAATGGTGAGTAAGCAAGGGCTCAAAGAGAGAGCTGAGGCAGATTAAGGTAGAGCGATAACTCCCGGAGGAATTTATACAACTCGAGTCTTTTATTAGCAAGTGATTCAATCTATTGGGATCCCAAGGAGGGAAATGATCAAACAGGAACAAGTATTCTGGGAGTACTCACACATTGATAAACATTAATGAGGCTGCAAGGGGAGGGGATGACACAAAGGCTTTGTGGAATAAATAGTCATATTAAACTCGCAATGCAAGGTAAAATACGCGAAGTA
This sequence comes from Hetaerina americana, assembly GCF_022747635.1. Classification (NCBI taxonomy): domain Eukaryota; kingdom Metazoa; phylum Arthropoda; class Insecta; order Odonata; family Calopterygidae; genus Hetaerina; species Hetaerina americana. Next base: position 62,478,858 of record NW_027286069.1, read on the forward strand.
ATACTTTCTAAAGGGAGATTTGGGGAAGTATTAAGACGATTCCGCCGGTCATTAGTTTTTAAATCCCTGCAAATTCCTATTAATTAGAATGAGGCACTTAACAGCGAGGCAGATAGAGGTCAATGCGAAGAAAGACGCATCATTCTTTATACACGAGTAAACTATACAAAATAACGATAACACGAATCAGGAATCGATAATCATATGTATTCATTAATCCAGGAAAGAATATACATTAAAAAATTATTTCAAGAGAAGTTCTACGCTAACTGAGAGACAAGACAACAATTTGAAAAATAATAATCGCGGGCACGTCGACAAAGATTAAAAGCTTAAAACAAAATTGAAATGTAATGAAATAATTGACTTTGTAATTCCACACACAAAAGTGTGTGGAATTACAAAGTCAATTATTTCATTACATTTCAATATGTTATGCAAATTCCACAAAGTTACGCCTGAGACAACAAATTTTTTAAAACAAAATGATTTGACTCGGCTCCCTTTTGGCTCAGTTCAGGAAATGAATTTTATATAAAATTATTTCGCACCTTCCAAATGAAACGAAAATCAAATTATAAAATTTCTTCTGAGATGTGCTCGTATTATCTCCTGCTGGACTGATGACGAGAGGAGAGGAATTTAGGAATGGGTAGAAAGCTAAACTAAGGTGATAGAAGAGAAAAATGGATCATGTAAAAAATTAGAACAATATTAGACTTAATAAGTGAACTAAGATACTGTGCAACAACTAAAAATACGCTTAACGTCAATTAGCAAACTTCATATTACTATACATTTATACAAGTAAAATACACTTGTATATATGGATAATAATCAAAACTCGCAGCGATATTAAAACCAAGTTCGGGTAAATGCATATATTTGTACAATACATTTACTTGCATATTGAAGATTCCTCATTGATTTTGACCGCATGCCTTTGTCACCACGCATTATTTCAAATCTCGGAAACTGTTCAGGATGATATGCATGCAGTATAAAGGGAGTAAAGCTTTGGAACAACGATCTGCAAAACCAATGCGAGCAACCTCAAGGAAAGTTGAAAATCGACGATAAGACTCTGAAATTACGATAAGGGATGGCGGGGAAAAATAGCGGACGATGGAATGGAGGGAAGGAAGAGAAGTGGTGGGGAGGGGATCGAGGAGGATTGGGATGGTGCAGGAGGGAGAGGGAGGAGGAGGCGGGAGGGGGGAGCGAAATCCGCCAACTCGAATCACGACCGGGATGAGGCCGAGGACCTTGCCGCAGAGGAATGCAGCCCACACCCAATGAGGGGCCTTTTTAGATTTGCCCGCTTTTTCCCCTCTCGCCACTGCCCAACGTTTTTATCTCATTTCGCGCATCCTCCCACCACCCCCACTCTAAAGACCGACACCAAAAACCCCCATCCAACTGCGCCTCCCACTCTTCGACCCGGCCAACACTTCAACCCCCCTCCGCTCCGCGATGGCGATCTCCGATAGGAAAAACTGTTTCCTTCCAGCCACACCACCCACTCCAAATATCTACCCAAAATGCCGCTCTCTTTCCATGAAAATGTTGGGTGGTATGGGGGTTTGCGGGTCCTGGGAAATGGAGAGGGTGTGGGTGGTTCCGGGGTGAGAGTGCCACTCCTTCCTCGGCACCCCATTCTTCACACCTCCCTCCCCCTCCCGTGACCCCATCCCACTTACCTAGAAAACGCCTCGGCGGAGATTTTTGTGAACGGGAGAAGTTTTTCGCGAGTGTGGGTGGGTTTTTGTGTTCTGGGGGGATGAGGGAAGCGTTAAGGTACCTGAGTGGGAAGATGGATAAGAGGGGGATCGTCGTGGAAAATTCAGAGTGCAAATAGATACCCCCCGAGGGGCTTTTGCTCCTCGAAAAAGTGAGGGAATCAGGGAAGACGGGGCAAGGAAGGTTTATTATCAGTGCAAAATTCCACGAAAAAAAGCATGGGAATCCACTTCACAGACGCAAACTTTTATTCATCCGTGGTACAAATCACTCAAGGCATACGGCCTAACTGATTCGGTTATTTTTAGCGCGGATTTCATGTCTGAGCCCCGCCTGAAGTCGGACTGAAACTCATATTTCCATGAAGTTATGGAAAATATCATTTTAAAATTTACCATGGTGCAAGCGTGAAGTAACCCTGAGATACAACAAAATTACGCCGAGCCTATATATATGAAGGCAATCCTCTCGAGTATGATCGTGGTATGCGAAAATGTTTGGGCGATTTAATAAATTGTTAATTAATCGATACAATTTAAAATAGCAAATGAATGTCCATCCACGTAAATACTCTCAATATATATGAAGGACATGTTGATTTCTACTTTATACATGAACTACGTTTATTAAAACATCCCAGAACTTAAAATAGCACGACATGATTTTGGCACATAAATAAACACAGCACTCCTTTGGCTATAAATGTTATTAGGAATTAATGTAGAGCTTAGAGGACAAAAAAATTAATTCGCAATACGAGGGGGGACCCAAAAGTAAATTTGGCTGCGGTGGGGAGCGGGAGTGGTGGAAGCCTTTGTTCGGCCGGTGGTACGTCAGGCTCACGCCACCTGCGTCAGTATGTCAGCGCCGTCGCTGTGACTGGATAGGTCCGCCCGTGAGAGCTGTTTCAGTGAAACAACTTTTTTCATTTCGGCGAAAAACATGAACAACGCGCATCCGTGAAATTTTGTTTCCTTTTGGGGAAATCGGCCGCGGAAGCTATTGTAATGCCCAAGACTGCTTATGGGGAAGTTGCCCTAAGCAAAACCAGAGTCAACGAGTGGTTTACACGTTTTAAAAATGGTGAAATGTCAATTGAAGACCAACCCCGTTCAGGCCACCCTTCAACATCAAGAACTGACGAAAACGTCGACAAAATCAATGCCCTCATTCGTGAAGACTATCGCAGAACCATTGATCAACTCTGTGAGATGTCTGGAGTGTCATAGAGTTCAATTCAGAGGATTCTAGAGCAGATCTTTGGCACGCAGGCCATTGGTTCTTCCATCATGACAACGCGCCGGCTCATACCGCCCTGTCCCTGATGCAGTATTTGCCAAAAAACGGCATGAAATCCATTGCCCACCCCCCTACTCGCCGGATTTAGCTCCTTGTGGCTTCTTTTTGTTCCCCAGACTCAAAAGGGACATGAAAGGAAAGCGTTTTTACACTTTGGAGGAGGCAAAACAAAAATCGCTAGAAGGCCTAAAGGACATCCCGATAAATGAATTTCAGAAATGTTTCGAACAATGGAAGCATCGTTTGGAGAAGTGCATTGTGGTCAATGGGGTATACTTTGAAGGTGAACAAAATTCAATGAAAATATATTGAAAACTAAAGAATCCATAAAAAACCATTCCTGTTATTTTTGGGTCCCCCCTCGTACATTCCTATTTCATTGATTAAAAAAAATTAAGGTAAAGATATAGTGAACAAAGAATAACCATCAAAGCTGAACAATATTTATAAAAACATAAAACTCAAGGAATCTGAGGGTGAGCATCATAATAGCGTAAAATGAATACCTCAACGATATCTCTTAAAAAGAAAACACATCGGAGAGAGACCCAAAGAAATGTGAATTTAAAAAAAGGAGATATTAGGTCTCTGTGGTGATGCCATTTTGGAACGAAAAATATTCCTCAGCAAATATATAAAACCACATATTACGAAAAGCTAGCCTTATGGCATACTATCAAAATGATGATACGAACCAAGAATACATTTTAACGAAGGCCCTAGGAAATGAAAGGGAAACACATGCGGAATCAGGTGCCCTAGAGAAACAAATACAAAGATCCGCAAAGAACGGGATGTCACTGGGCCGTACAGAGGGAAATTAGATAAGAATACAATGTAAGAAACGACGCCTGTTCAATTAAAGAGCCTTATTTACGATCGTTATTTATCTAACATGTACTGAAAATGAAATACATTTTTTATTCAATATTTTAAGGCAATGACGCTAAGGGCAAACTATTTACCGCACGGCACATATCGTGCAGGATTAAAAAGTATATTATTTTCTCTAATGTATGAATTAATGAAATGTACGAACTATTATTACGATCGGCAAAATGTCCAGTCATTAATTAAATAACAAACGAGAAGCATTGCATAAAAAATTGAAAATAATATGCAAAGATGTACTTAGACAAGGATTAACCAAGTTGAGTAATAAGACAAAATTAAATATGGCTAGGAAACAAGAGAAGATGACCATTTCAATTTCACTTAAAACGTATTCATAATGACGTCTTTCAAATTGTTGACCATTTCAGTTGCGTCTACTACGCACACATTAGCTACGTTTTTCGTAGGTAAACCAGAAAGTAGAAACATTAAAATCCCTATGCTAATATAATCACGAGACTAAAGTTGACATAACCAGTAGACTAGAAATCGTTAATGCCAAACGATGTGGACTCAAAGAAGTCCACATCAAGCACTCCTGGTTCATACGAAAATGTTTATCAAGTGACTATAACTGGTATTAATGAAAATTTGGAACATAACTGACTCGTTACTATTCAGGTGATACTAATGACAGAACAAAATCAGAGTATGGATCAATCCTAGAATAATACGCAGTTCCTATCATTGTCCTCCTCACACTAGTGGCCTTATTTATCTTATTCTTTTTAAATTTCACAAGGTCCACTCCGCCCACAAAAGCAATGGACTCAGCCATTTTCTTTCCCCAACCTACACAATATTGCGGTCCATCGCAACCGGAGAATTCCTCCACTGGAGACTTCCCCCTACATCAAACTTGGCCATCTTTTACCGCATGTCATCATACTCGAACCCCAGCGTCTCCAAAGCACGGGGTGATATATTTACGGAAAGTCACGTACAGAGGTCGATGTACCCCGCTGGATAGGAAGAGAGCAATAAAAAATCATACACAGAAAAACTGAAAACTAGATGAAAATACGTGTTCAAGCCACTTAAAGAAATAAGAGTCTGGCTAATAGGTTAATATTACATGAAATCATTCGAATGGTATTTTGGGTAATACCCTGTGAGATTGATGGAATTCACAATTAGAGGTTTTTAGGGACTCACGGAACAACTAAGGATTCTTGGAAAGGGTGCTGATTCTATTTATTTTCCAAATTTCTCTGCATCTCCTACTATCAATGTTATGATTATGCTACCTGAAATGAAAAATGATCTTAAAACAATAGGTATGAGCACAAGTATACAATTGGAGAGGCTAAATTGAGATTGAAATAACTAATGGCAAGTTATGTATAAGTAAGCCACATTGGCATTAGCGACTCAAATTTTTTTACATTGAATGCACAACCCAGAAATTCAATTCATAAGTTTACATCATAATAAACCCTTGCACGAGGAAACACTACATTCTTTGCACAAGGAATGATTTGAGCCCACGCCCAATAGTTTCACCTACGAGATTACTAACCACCGGGCTAGGCCATACGGAGGGGGTTAAATGGGATCATCTGCCAGTGTTTCACCGAATACCAACTATCATGGTCCTTTGACCGCAACGTGGCGGGTGGGATGGTGAGCTGGGAGTGGCCCTAGAAAGAATGTTAAAATCTGCGAGGAATGGAATGCTGGGGAGAGGGGGAGGAAAAGGAAGAGGAGAGAGAGAAGGGAAGAGATGAAGGGAGAGGTCACATTGCGCTTGTGGCAGGGACGAAGGGAGCGCGGGGACAAGAGGATTCAATTGCAAGGAAGTGTAGAGGGGTATGGAGTTTCAAGTGATGCAGCCAATTGTGCGGAGGGGAATTCTGGGGAGTGTGGAGGAGGCTGTGAAGAGCGAAGAAGAGACTGGACGGGGGGGTTCTACTCTGGGAAGGGAAGTGGAATGAAGGGAAGCGAGCACAGGAGGCCTTGTGTAACCTGGCAAAGAAGGACTGGATTGGTTTGGTGGCTCACATTAGGCGGGGGAACCTGTAGGCGGCGGGTACGCGAAAAAGAGAGAAAGGGCACGAATGAGAACCCTTCTGATCTACTTCTCGACTGAAATACGCCTGTTTACGGTCATGATCCTGAATTCCCGTTCGGCGGGCGTTCAGTTTTGTTTACATAACCGGCCGAGTGAAACTGGAAGGCAAGAGTTAAATGTTTCGACCCTCTTTAAGCATGAACCGCATATAATCACAGTAAACTGATTCAACCATTCACACATCAACACCATTCCTAAGGTAAAAATTAGAGAATGTAGAGTTTGAATATAGGGGTTGAAGAAGGAGCAAAAGCTCAAGTAAGCATACATAAGTGGTTAAGGAACGTGCATTGCCCCTCGGCCCTTCCGTTTCAGCAGGATGCTCTTCCCACTCCTCTCCCTCCAATCTCACTCGAGCCGACCGCTTGGCGGCCTTTCTTCGGCCGAAGGAATGAGGGAGAGATTGGGGAAGGGGAAGCGGCGAAAGAGGAGGAGAAAGGACTGCGGAAGGGATATTTTTGAGGCCGTATGTGGCCTTCGGATTTCGGATGTCGTTGACCTAGGCTAAAAATCGGACGCATCCGGCAGCGGCAATAGAATGGGGGCACGTATCAGAATCGTGAGTCGACCTTTGCATTTCCTTTCTCCCAGGGATGATTTTCCTCCTGGGTCGAAGGGGGTGCACCGCCATGAAAAGCTGATCGCACCGCGTGGATTCACTTCAACGGATGCAAAGTAGGAGTAAAATAGTAAAATTCACGGATGTCGACAAGGAGTGCACGAAGGAACAGCAAGAATTCTGAAACCCTGTCGGTACCAAGAACAATGGACAAGCCGAGTCGATTTAGCTTTCGGCAACCTAGGAAATTAGATTTATCTAAGTCAATTCACCCCTCCCTATCACGCCCCTCTCCCATGAATAGGGTCAAGCTCTATTGCTTTCCTGATCGCGATAGCAGGCCTAAGTATAATTTATTCTTCGTCCTCTCACACAGACAATCCACTCACAATCACATCCTTTTAATCCACGGAGAAATGCATTCCCACAAACCAAAACTAAATACGGATTACACGAACATTCAGGTGGCCATTGTTGCCTTCATCGCGCGGTTATAAATGTTTCGCGAAAAGTGAAGTAGCAACTTAAAGAATTTTATTGAGGTATGTTGGCCAGATGAAGAGAGAAATTAGGGCAAAACTTGCCAAATGAATGTAATACACGCTGAGAAATAAATACGAATCGACATAATGGTGGCTGGTATGGAGCGAATCGGGACCAGGTGGAGATGAAGATGCACTTGGCATGCAGCTGTATACGCTGGCAGATTGACTGGTTAGAGGAAGCACCTGTGTTCACGCATGAATGTTGACGGGCTGAAATCGTTGGTAGCAAGTTCTGATGCAATGCCCAACACGGAGCTGGGGACGCAAATCGGTGAAAAATTAATGGCAATATTACAAAATATGGTGTTTCCAGTTTTTGTGAAAGTCGGCGACGAGTAAAAACTTGACGTAATTGTTTACCTTGCCTCGTGTCGTACCTTGAGAGAAGAATGAAAGACAGGAATTTACATTCTAGCTTAAACACCTATAGCGCAAATCAGCGACTTTTTAACGACAAGAACATTGAGCGTGAAACGTAAAATAAAAGAAGCGTTTTTACGAGCCTGGGAAACATTGAGGATCCCATGAAAAATGACGGCGGGTTACCAAAGAAACTCCTGAGAATGGTACAGCGTACCGTGCGCGTGAGAGTGGGGGGTGGGTGTGAAAAATACGAGCTGAAAGACCTAGCGATGCGTAGCCGTGATAAAGGACGAGGGAACTACACAAAAACGAAACGTAACACCGGAGCTGAGCGAGAGATGAAGAGGGTTTCGCGAAGGGTAACGAGGATGGGAAGAGGGAGGAGACTGGTGAGGAGTACCGGGAGTTAGGAGTGGGCATGAGGAAGATGAACCTGAAAGGAAAGTGTGATGAAAGGGAGAGAATGAAGAGGGTTGGGTGGAGGAAGGTTTTCGCAGATATGGCGGCGGTGTGAAGGGGGATGAAGGTGGGAGAAGTGGGGTTAAATTTCTCGCTGGGCCACTCCTCTCCGTTTTCCAACTACATCCCGCCCACAACCCACGGCTCGTCGTAACACATCTCGGCTCTTGATCCTCAGGTGGGGTGAGGGAGGGAGACTGTGGCACAGCTGGAGTACCAACGGCACCGCCTGCCTCAAAGCTTGAGTCATTAAAGTATTACATGAGATGAGTGAAATGCTTACTGTCCCTGTGGAGGCTTGCAGGATAATAAGTAAACTGCGGCCAATACAAATTTAAAAAAAAACAAATTGTGCAAAATAATAGGAATCTGTGTTATCTTACTGATCCTCTCATGATTCCATCAGTACACCAATCGCAAGTCCTTTAAATGATACTCATCCAACGCCTGTGCGAATACCATCTCGATTCGAGCCATTTTCTTATTTCTCCTCATTTTTTTTCATCCCTGATCGTTCATTAGATTATAGTAAACAAATTACAGAGATGATAGAACGATGGTGGGGTAAAAATTGCAAACTGATGCACATATCTCCTACTAGCTACTTAAAAACAATAAATGCGGTATGTTATTTGGAAATATGGTGAATGTTGAGACAGCATAAAACGGTCAAGCGTCACATAAAAAAAGATGAGCAGGAAACATTTTATTTTGAGCCACGACGAAAAAGGACCCCGTCGGGCTAACGTGCACCAGATTTAAGTGAAAAACTGGGCGCGAACGGATGCGAGAGAGAAAGAGAGATGCAGGACAATGTAGGGGTGAGGCCACAAATGAATGTGAAGCAAAACGGAGAGAACGCGCGGGGGGGGGGGAGGACAGAGAGATCCGAGGTAGGAAGGGAAGAATTTGCGGCGGGCGTGTCGAGAAGAATATAGCAAGATTTTCGCGGTCGTGGCCAGGGGGATTATGTGCTCGGGGCACATCTCTCGAGATCGTTCCCACGCTAAAGGGAGGAAAATTCCGTAGCACATCCACTCCGGAGAGCTTGAGGGGCGGAGGGGAGAGAAGGGGGGGAGAGAGGGGGGCAGACGGACGGACGTCGACGGATAGCTGATTGGGAGGAGGCAGGGCGGGCGAGGGGACACCGGATTGCAGGGGGGTCCGGGATGGAAGGTTGACGGGATGTTGCAGATGGACTGCATTTGTCCCTGGGAAATGGGTCTGCATATCCGCCGGTCAGGGCACGTGACACTACATTTTTCAATGCGTCAAATTACACGTACTACTGTCTCAATAAAGCAAGATGGGTAAACCAAATGAAGAAAGATAAGGTCTTGAGAGGAACAGACAACACTAAAATTATCTAAATTTCACACTTTGGTTTCAACACAAAATATGAACAAATCAATGAAGGTAAATTTGTTGAGAGATTCCTGAAGGTATCACGACTTCCACTTTTTCCAATCATTGCAGGGAAGCTTGGTTTTACGCTGGAGAAATGTGGTTCTTCCCAGAATTCTAGGCTTAGGACTACACAGAAATACGAAGGGAAAATTCATTGAAATACTACCTTTTACATTTTCACCAGATTACTAAAAGGAGCGACAAAAGTGATGCGAAAATGCAAGCAAAATGGTAGATGTGATCTAACAAAATAATAAAAAACCTCGGCGTGGGAGGCGGAAAAATAACCTTGATCTGAACATCACAGGCCTCCTAGCCCTCTCGTTTTAAAGATAAAACAGGGTTCAAACACAGGCGTAACCGCATTTACAATACCACAACTCGAAAATACAAGTCGTTAGAATACAAGTGAGCTCATAAGTTAACGAGAAAAAAAGCTCTACTAAAAGTTCTAGTAAAGAGTTGTAATGTTAGAACAGTATTAACTACAATCCGTCCGTCAAATGACTTTCAATTGGGATTGATTTTAGCGCCAAGAACCAAAAGTGGAATTTCAAACAAACTCCGCAATTAAATGAACAGTAAAACCCACTGAGTAGAGGCAAAGATTCATACACAAGGGCAATTTTAATTAAATCCCTGGAAGGCAAGAAAACAGATGGCGCACACTAGCCTGGATCCGTAGATTGAATCATTCGCTACCGCCGGGTACCCCTCTACCATCGACACACTAAAAGTGCAGTCCTCGACCAACCGTGACCGTGCAACGCAGGAGCAGAAGGGATGCATTCGAAATCTTCGGAACTTTTGGGAGTTTTGATCGGGGTGGCACAAACTGATGGGGGAACACAGGGGGAGGCGAAGGAAAACGAGACGGAGGGGATGAGACGGCAGTGAATAGAAGTTTTACGGCGGCCAATGGGAACGCGATTGCATTCTTCCGCTCCAGGGGGAAGTGGGAGGGGGGGGGGGTAATCTCCCGCCGTGGGCCGAAGAGAAGTCAATGAATTTGGGTCAGTATTAAAGTGAGACGAATCAAAAACTTTTCCATTCCGTCACACAGACGTACACTAGCGTTCTACCCGCTCTCCTCTAGTCCCCCCCCGCGTCACGAGTCACATCCAACGCACGCACACACGACACGACACGACTCCCCGCCCCCATCGCGATGCACTTCGGCATGTGATTCACTCCAACCGAATTCGGCGTAGATCGTCCCACGCTAGCCGCCTCACACGTCACACCCGGAGACTGAGGGCCGGACCGCCGCGATTCGGCATCTCGGCGAGAGGAAAGGGGAAGTGGCAGGGGGGGGAATGGGACGGGACGGGAGATGAAGCTGGAGGAGCGGGAAGGTCATCTGACCTGCCCACCCGCCGTTGGTGCTCCGCACGGGAGAAACTTTTTGAGCAATGGAACCAAGTTCGAAACTTGACAGCCCCCGGGGATGAAAGAAGAGCCTTTGGCGAGGGAGGGGGTGGGATGTTCCGACAACGTTCCAGCACTTCTTCCCTGCGACTCCAACCTTATGGTATCTTTTTTCCATTCCCCCTACTCCAACGCTTCATCATCATTTTTTCGACAAACAGGAAAAAAACTTCTTCCCTGCTCGAGCAGAAAGGTGAGGGCGGACGGTTTTTCGGATATTATTTTCTTTCCGCCGGAAAGGGTTGGATTCTAAGCCTTTATGTCCCATTTCTTATCTCATGTCCCATCTAAGAGGGAGGTTAGGGAAGATTGCGGGGGGGATTGATATGTGTGTGCAATGGAAGGCGGGAAACGGTGTGCGGTGGGGGTGGGGGGAAGGAAGAAGCTGGAGGGTGTGAGAGAGTATATCTGGCAGAGCCCCTGGGTGGGGGATACGAGACACAGGGGGTGAAGGTGCGTCTACTCGAGATTTAACCCCGTTTTTCTTCAAAGGCAGTTTGGTGGAAGGGGATGCAACGAGAGAATGCGAGTAAGGGGCGAGACCGAGGGGAGAACGGAGGAGGAGGAGAGGGGGAATGCACGGCGAGATGAATACAAGAAGAACGAGTGCATTGACTCGAGAAAATTGGATTCGCCCTCGAGTGAACTTGATAAGGAGGCAGCGGGAACGGAAAAAAATATCAACCAAGGAGTGGCGGCATGGAGAGATAAAAAAAGAAAAACATTGGCGCTCAGATATTGTCTAACCCGTTCGCATTTTCTTTTGCCTTTACGTTCCTCACATTTTGCGTCGGGTTTTCCAGTGGAGACAGATTTGAAATTTTTGGAGACTCGTGCTTCGTCTCAAGACTACCTCTAATAAAAAATAGTTTTATGATCACACCAAAAGAGGAATAATACTCGATGTTAACGCGACGTATATTCTTTCGGATTACTTTCTTTTTTATTTTCTTCCATTTTGCGGACCCAGTTGGACGGACGACTAGCGGAAATGGAGGAGCACGTGAATGAAGCTCGCCGATAGCCGCGTGCACTAACCGCTATTATACTTGATGGGCTCGGGGAAGGTTGGGCTAGGTTAGTGAGGAAGACTCGTGGATCTGAATTGGCCATAAGAAGAAGATTTGCGAGAATCACAACTGAATGTGAAATCGAAATGAAAACCACACCTTCCGGGAATCCCGTAACGCCCCTTAACAAGCAACCACAAAGATAAGAATCCAACCGAGGACGGTGGAGGCAAGCACGTCTCATTTACGCCGGGGAGGAGTAATTACGATCATAAGGCTCATCGGTATGAGAGGCACCGTAGTGTTCAATTACTGGTAATCATCGGCTCTCTTCGAAGATGGAAGAGAGGAGGGTAAAATGAAAGAAAGAGAGGCTGAGACAAAGTTTTTGCGCAAAAACGCATAAAACTCAAATCTCGAGTGCGCGAGGGAAGTACGAAAGTGAAGAAGTTGAGACAAAATCCATCGCCGTCATCTTTGACAGTGATGAAACACCAACAACCATTTTTATGTAGTCTTGTGGGAAGATCTCTGGAGAGTGAGAACGAGGCAGAAGGAGGGCGGCGGTTTCGTTTAGTTCGACCGCAACCCCTTCCCTTTTTCGTTCTCAACGAGTCTTTTTGTGCAAATGTCCGCTTGCTTTCATTGCTCCAATTAGAGGCCGGCGGGAAAGTGAAAAAAATTAATGAATACCTTCCACTGAGATGAGTTGTGGCGGTCTGATTGGATGATTGGAGGAATGCTTACATGAAAGAACTCTTCGTCAAGGAAACCGAGGGAGAAACAAAAAAATAAAACGAGGCGAGCGGCACAAAGAGTGGAGGGTACGAGTGGTCGGGCGAGAGTGAATGTTATGCGTAATTACCAATCGGTTTTCCCGATGGGTCTACGTTTCCCAATGGAGGTGATAGCACGGAGACATTATCCACTGGGAAGAAAACTGCCCGATTAAGAGGCGGAATGAGTCGGGAGAACAATTCTAAGACTAAAAGGATAAGGGGCGAAAGGAATAGCTTCCCCGAATATCGCTCAAGTTTGATTTCATGATTGTTTTTTACTTTTGCAGCAGAATAGGAAAGTATTTCGTCAGAAATTTAACGCTGGAGATTAGTTCATCAAGGGTCTCCGACCAGATGAAAATGCATATTATTTCAGGATTAACTTAAATACACGATATCTGAGGTAATATTTAGTTAACTCATACGAGATGAAGAGAAAGAGACAAGCCATTTATGAAAATGGGCACAATAAATAAAGCACTTAATTTCGAAACGAATCGCGAGAATTGCTCTTCAATATACGTCAAAGAATTCTCATCCTGCATAAAACAACAGAATGAAGCACCACCTCTAGGAGCATTTCAGTATTTAAGGGATCACTTCCAACAACGTTTTCATTGAATGAACCAACTCTCCCAACATATCGCATTCGGTTGAAGAGAGAAATAAAGTGAATGCCTGTTTAATAGTCATTATTTACGTGACGCCTGTTTAATAGTCATTAATTACGTGACGCCTGTTTAATGACCACGCATGTGACTACAGGGGAAGAGTGGACGGTGACGTCACCTTCAGGGTACTGTGATTGTGAAGCAGTGATGACGGAGAGTGAGGTGTAAGGAGATGTAGGTGAACCGAAGGCTGCAATAGTGAGGAGAGGGGCGACGCATCTAGACAGGAGCTGCCGCTACAGCGTTCCTAGAATGATCCAGCGACTTCGACGGACCCCTATCGGTCTAAGTGGAAGCTGACCTTTAGAGGCGAACGTGATTAGTTCTATGACATCACCGGAGGCGCACGCGAAAGGGATGAGGGCGGGTGGAAGGGGGATGCTTGCGGGTAGGCGAGATGCCTGCGGGATTCCATTCGAGATTTTTCTTCGCTCCATCCTTTCCTTTCTCTCCGTCTCTCTTCATCCCGCCGACCATTCCCCACCTTCAACTTCACTCGGCTATCCGCCATTACACCCTCTCTCCCCCACGCACAACTGCATGCTTAACATACCTTCACGTGTCAAGAAGGCCACTCTTTCTCAAACAAATTGTTTTTAAAGGAAGAGAAATAGCGTAACCATAGCGTGCGGGGGTCTGCACACGCACCATCGGTTTTCTATAAAATAACCGTTAATTTTTTCAGGCCTTCGGAAAGCAATAAAATGTGGGAGTTTCCTCCCTCTAAGCAACCTGTAAAATAGAAAAGCATAAATCGTAGGTTTCAAAAGGAAAAGGAGATAGTGCACTTTACAGTCTAAAACGACTCTTGACTCACAGTTAGTATTTCCCATGCCTTAGATACTAAACAATTTATACGAAATAACATGAAAACGCTAGAAAAAAAATCTTTTGGGAAATAGATTAAGGAAATACTCCCTAAACCAAGGAGAACAGAGATATGCGGGTCTCTCTCAACGTGACAAAATCGAGGAGGAAAATAACTAATCAAATAAACATGAAAAATTCATGCTAAGGATCTAGAAGAAATCTATTTCCATAGTTCCTAATTTTTTAAACGTAAACGAAAAGGATAATAGGTTTCATATTAACAATATTTGAATGAGTGAGAACAAAAATTTGTCAACACCTTACCATAAAGATATGAGGTCATTATAGTCACGGTTACTCATGGAAGAACGGTGAATACCAAAATTTTTACTATTTTATTATTACTATTAATACTAAAATATTTACTGGAAGCAGCATAAAAGTCAATATTCACCTAGAGTTCCCTGAGTTCACCGGGGGTTTTATTGCTATATTAAAGAAGGGGAACTGCACAAGAATGATTAATCATTTTCCAATTAAAAAACAATACTATTGCAAAATTGCAATCCAATGAAAAAACTTCATGAGGACAAACTTAAAGGAGCCGTTAACAACACCAGGTAACCACATCTTATAAAGCATTACACCGAAATATTTTTAATGATGGTGTAATTTCTTCATTAATGCCATCTATCTCGCGGGCTCGATTACAGAGATGAAGTCGCAATAAAATTAACAACGGCCAACCTTCCATAATTCCAAATGATGTCATGCTGGAGTGATCCGAAACAGGAATTATAATTGTATTCTTAGAATTAATTTTATAAATAGAAACTGCTTGTTTTACTCGCAAGTCCACACGTTAATAAACCCAAAAACTAATCATGTACATTTGACGAAAAGATATATTAATCATCAATACGAATGATCTCCATTACAGACCACACGGAATTGACGTTGCCTACAGATATCGAGGACCTCTGCCAAAGTTTCCGCCAATTTATGCATCATGAGAACCTGCAGAGACTTAAAAATATATCTTAGAAGCGAACGACATACCCCTAACCCTTGTAGCGTGTCGGAACACAAGCAGGTAAACAAACTTTCAGGAAAGGTTTCAAGAACAGGATATTCCGTACGCGTTGGGGCGAAGGCAAACAACCGGGCGAGGGGAATCGTTTTTTTTCTCTCTACCCTATTTCCTCGGTAGGGGAAAGGGTGCGATAGCAAGACAAAAAAATGTGTTTGTCCAAGTCTCTGATTCCCAGCTCACTCCTTTCCGAAAGCATAAAACGATACGAGGAGGATAAGATGCACACCGCCCAATAATTTAGAAAAAGGAACTGAAGCGGCGCAGCGCTGGCACAAGGAGTGGGAAGGTGGCAAACAAAATGGGGGCATCTTAAACTCTTCATGCTTTCCTTCGGGGAAGAAGATAGGCAACACGGAGCCATGGACACTTAAAGTCTGATGGGGTACGGCGTGCAAGTGTTCTCGGGAGTTGGTCGCTGCCACGAAGGAAATTTCTTCGGTTTTGAATGCACAGACGAAAAGACTAACGAGTGCAGTGTAGGATTTTTTCTCTCCAAAACGTCCTCCAGGGGTGGGTAAGCAGGGATACGTATTGAAAGTGACCGGAGGCCGCATTGCTGATGGAAATCAATGATTTGTACCCAGTTTTGGAGAAACAATGCCATTTCGGCTTAAGGTGACCCACATACAATCTCCTGAAAGCTTTGATTGGGATTATGCTAATGATAGGAGCTCTAAGGGCGCTCAGGAGGCAGAGGACAAAGGCAAAGTACAGGCGAGTAAGCGGGTAGAGAGTGTAGCCCCAACGATGAGGCAGATGTAACCCGGGGATGGCGATCCCGACCTCATAGCTGAGGGTTACATGCCCAAATTGCGGAGACGCCAACTAATACGCTTCATGACATTTGGATCCATGTTTGGATTTGTTCAATGGTCTTTCAATTTCCTGAAGTTGACGACCCAGAGGAGATGTGGAAGGATATCTTGGCAAAATCACTCTAATAAAGTCAGTGCGGCACGGGTAACGAATTGGAGTGTTTACGAAAGCTACTATCTCAGGACCATCACTTAGCAAATGCTGTTTACTTTATCTTTATTCAAATCGTCTAAACAAGGCTCACCCATAGCTCGAGAACGTTCTGTTTTGTTGTTTCAGGTCACATTAATTCGCGATATCGACTTGACAATTCCGGGAAATTAATGCCATACAGTAGAATTCGAATCTTGGGGAAATGCATATTTTGTTGATAGAGCGATCCTCTAACGCTAGAACACGATGAATACTTCAACACACAAATTCAAGTTGATATAAGGCATACTAAGGGTACTCTCTGGTGAGGATTTGAGCAGGGATGAGCTGAAATTATTCATGCATGAACAGTTTTCCTACGCTTCACAATAGGCTAGAATTCTTCTAAAATACTTCAAATAGTGAAAGCCTAACCACTAAATCTATTACTCGTCACCGTAGTCGGTCGAAACTGGGAATGATTTTCGTCGATAAAGAAATCAAATTAATTTCGGAAGGTTTGGCTTATTTACGGGTTGAAAATGAGATTATGCATTACAGGGGTTGTTGCATTCCAGTAGGTAGAGCGTTGACTTCAGACTGGAGGGCCAGGGTTCAATCCCACAGGCTTCTGGATACCCTCAGCTTCACCCAAGCCGTGTGATTTTTTAGGTACCAGATCTGACTGGGAAAGCATAGGCGGAACAAGGAATTGATCCTCATATCCTGACGTGTGACTTTCACACGCCGTTGGGTTCAGAATTAAATGAGTTCCTCATCATCTTCATGATACCTCACCTATCACACCGACCTTCGGGTTGATAATTGTGGCTTTTGCTTTTTTACATAACACTAATGTTACACTCAACTTTACAATTACACGCATTAAATAGGCACTACTGCCGGCTGTACCATTGAATGATAAACATTCGCTCAGTATGCGTGAATACTAGGCATGCAAATCTTAACATTAATTGACTCTTAACTCATGCCTCTAAAGGCTCAGTGCGTGGGAGATAACTGAAAATATAACACATAATAGAGCTAATTTCACTGACTTTTATTTTGTATTTCCTATTTTCCCTTTTTTTAATAGCTTAAAGTGACAGTTTCGACGATAAGTTGAAAGCATTTATGGTTTTATTTTTAAATATTCCAAATAATAGGGAAATACGAGGAATATTCAGAGCTTGTTTAGCATTACCACGTTGCGCATAAAACTTATATTAACGGAGTGCCACAACATATGCTAAAAAAAATCATTCCTTTTATCTTCCTCCGTACTCCATTATACGAGTCACACCGTCAAATTTTTATTTTCCTATCGTCATGTTATCATAGACAACGTGTGCATTATCGTAACTATGATCGCTCTGGGGCTCAAATCGTTATTTGAAAGGAGTTCAGTTAACTGCAAGTCGGCATTTTCACCTATAAATAACTTGGAAGGAATTTACAACTCCATTGAGCGACTTTTCGAGTATTCAAATAGAATTGGTAATTTTATAAATTTAAATTCATTCGGTCGGACAAGTTATGGTGAAAATAACAGAATTGTGCCATTCGCCATCAAATTGGTCATATAAATGATACTAGGAAAACAACTAAAGGAGAAAGCATGGCAAATTAACATATGATAAATAATGGCGGAATATCGGGGGTAGAGGTAACATTTAGTGGCGGTATATCCCTCTTGTAGAGTTAACATTCTGAACGCAAGATGTCTTGTATAAAAAATGGCTGTGAGAAAGTTTGAATTATATTTACACAGTGCTGTCGACCACAGCACATCGTGTGGGCGGAGAAGGAAAGAAAAACGTCGCAAATTCACAATGGACACCGGAAAATGAGTAGAACTACGTAAAATAATCTCTAACCTTGTTTCCAATGATAATATGAAACCCATACAATATTTAAAAAACACATTCACATTGAGAATTGAAACGTATTCAGTTGAAATTTGGGAAGAAACAGAAAAACTTATCAGAGCCTACGCATCTCAATACTATCACAAGAATTGCGGGTGTAGATAGCAAACCCTACTTTCCATTTGAAGTCACGCACGGATTCGGTGCACTACTCAAGGAATGAAAAACCTGCATGGCAATCATTGCGTGAAATGCAATCAATCTCAGGGCATACAAGCAGCGGGTTCAAAACCAGTTTATGGATGCGTACAGAAACGAACGTCATTATGGCTCTTAATCAAGTATGTATGTAAGGGAAAAGTAAATATTTTTCGTGGAACGAAGAAAAAATACCATGGAATATTGAAAACAAAATCAAATAGGCGCTAATGTGGTAATAGTCACGAAAGCCTTAGGGTAGGGGAACATCCAATTCACACAAACGTTTAAGTAATTTCTCCTTCCTTTACAATTTGTATTAATTTTACTGCCAGAGAGTGCGAACCAAAACATAAGCGTGTTTATGCATGAAAGGAACGCCCTTCACAAGAAAGCGGCGAATCCAGCGAGTCATTGGCGTAACTCGTATACATAATGTGTGCGTGCAGTGCAACAAACGGTTGCGTCGTGCGAGTAACTAGAATTAAATCGCAATCTATACTGAAGAACGGGAAATTCCCGCCGCGCAAGGGATGCTTTATTTCCTCCTTCTTCCTTTTTTTCAAAAACTGAGTAATAGCCGCGTGAAGCTGACGTGATGTCGTAAATAACACATCATCCAAAGGCAATATTGACTCGAAGACTTAGAGCATGCACGTGGAGACACTGGCGCATCCGGGTGGAGGGAGAAAGACCCCCAGAAACCTCCCAGAGTGAGAGAACGGTAACTCCTCTTAAGACGAGGGTGTGTGTACATGTGTGTGTTTGTGTGTGTGTATGTATGTGTGTGTATATATACTACCTTGATCAAAAATTTCCCGGAATTTTTTCAGAAAATTCAAAATACAAGTTTATTCATCTAAATCTATATTGTCCCCTTCAAAGAAATCCCCATCGACTGCAACACACTTATGCCAGCGCTTGATCCAATCCTCGAAACATTTTTTATATTCGGTTTTCGGTATGTCCATCAGTGCTTCCTGCGATTTTTCCATTACTTCCTCTCGGCTGCTAAAACGCGTTCCCCGTAATGGTTTTTTAACTCGATTGAACAGAAAGAAGTCACAGGGAGCCAAATCAGGTGAATTCGGTGGCTGTTGGATGGTATTTGTTGCATTTTTCGTCAAAAAATTACGAATAATGATAGCACTGTGCGACGGTGCGTTATCATGGTGCAAAATCCACGAGTTTTCTGCCCACATTTCTGGTCTCTTTCGGCGAATTGCTTCACGCAAACGTCTCATAACGCCCAAATAATACTCTTTGTTTACTGTCTGGCCTTCTGGCAAAAATTCATGATGCACTACACCGTTGTAATCCATGAAAACCGTCAGCATTTCCTTCTTTTTTGACTGAAAACGACGTGGTTTTTTTGGTCTCGGCTCATTTGGTGAACGCCATTCACTTGCCTGATGTCTGGATTGCGTGTCGTACTCATAAACCCACGTCTCGTCTCCAGTAATGATCCTTTTGATGAATGTGGGATCGGATTCAGCCTCGCAAATCATGTCTTTTGCGACGTCAACACGGTCTCTTTTTTGCATGAAATTTTGAACCAACTTTGCTGCTACACGACGGAAACCCAAATCATTAACCACAATGTCTTGGGCGGATCCATAGGCAATGTTCAAGTCCTCCGCTATTTCTCTGATGGTTAATTTGCGGTTATTGACCAACATTTCTTTTACTTTATCAATTTTTTCACCGACTTTCGATGTCGATGGTCTGCCACTGCGTTCATCATCTTCGATTGACTCACGACCACTTCTGAACCGCTCGTGCCACTGGTAAACGACCGTTTTTTTTAGAGAATCGTTGCCGAAACACTTTTCCAACATTTCCAACGTCCGTGCGCCACTAAATCCGTTTTTTACGCAAAATTTAATACAAGTTCGTTGTTGCAAATTTAAATCCATTTCTGAAATTGTAAAAAATCGCCAACACACACAGAGATAGATGTACTCTTGGCTACGTAACTTTTGCAAATGTCAAGTTATGACACTAAGATTTAAAGGGAATATCAACAACAGATGTACCAATTTAACAAAAAAAACAGAACTCAAATCGGAACGATGGGAGCGCCACACGGTGGTTATTCCGGGAACTTTTTGATCAAGGTAGTATATATATATATATATGTATATGTATATATATATATGTATATGTATACATATATATATATAATATGCATATATATATCTTCGAGATGGAACGCTCTTCGGCGACGCACAAATATATAAAAACACAGATGCAGATTTTTAAACCATAGAAACAAAGAAAGGACACACATATATTGTTTTGACGTTTCGACGGCTCGGCCGTGATTATGATTTTGAAGACGCCGGCAGAGCCGTAGAAACGTTAAAACAACATATGTGAGTGTCCCTTCTTTGTGTTTCTACGGTTTAAAAATCTACATGTGTTTTTTTATATATAAATATATATATAAATATATATATATAAATATATAAATATATATATATATATATATATATATATATATATATATATATATATATATATATATATATCTTCGAAATGGAACGCTCTTCGGCGACGAACAAATATATAAAAACACAGATGTAGATTTTTAGAATATAGAGACACAAAGAAAGGACACTCACAATATATATATATATATATATATATATATATATTGTGAGTGTCCTTGTATATATATATATATATATATATATATATATATATATATATATATATATATATATATATATATATATATATGCTATGCCTTAGGTCTTATATGACTCTTTTGAGTCGGTACCAGTGACTACGACGGCTTTCTTGAAGAGTTCTCATAAAAATGATCATGAAATCTGAGAACATTTTACGATAAAATATAGCACACATTGAAATCTTCCCGAGCAGGTAAAAGAGAGACACTAGCAGGTATCTTTTATTTTCTCTCTGATAGAGGGGCAATAATAGTGCACCCTAAAATCTTAAGACCTTCAATTGAATGCGGCTTCGGACGGTTGCCACGTTAGTCAGCAAATTACCTTGCATTTAAAAATTTATCTTCACGCTGAATGGCTAGTAATGCAAACAATGGCAACAACGACGTTGGTACCATACAGTGAAGGCAGAGGGGAAAAATGGCAAGGGCGAGAGGATATCCATATCTGGGGACCACAAAGATGAGGAAAATGAAAAGATCGGTGGTAGAGATTAAAAAAAATGTGTGTACACGAGTGAGAAGGGGGCATTATTCCCTTTGTGCTTCCTTGGGGAAGCGGCGGACAGAATGCGAGGGAGTATTTCTGCTCCCGCTCTTCTCCCCCACTCTGTTTACAACTTCAAACCCACCTCCAGCCCCTCCTCTCATTTCTCTCCCCGCTGGGACCCGATTAATAAACTCGGATGCCCATTCAGGCCACGTACGACGCCGTATTCTCCGTCTTAACCTCCCCATCAACCCGTCGATCCCTTACCCTTCCGCTTTCCTCACATCCCATCCTCCGACGAACCTCTATCTTCTCGGTCGAGGGATCGACCCCACTCCATTTGAGAGACGCGCGATACGGGAGAGTGGACAGGAAGAAGGGACAAGGAAGAAGAAGGAAATGGCGCACGCGGAAGGGAATGAACCTGTTCATGTACGCCATGGCACGTGAGAGGATATTGGGCGTGGAATATAGTCAAGGGAGACGCGGTGGTGTTTCCCTCGAGTGTAGGAGAAAATTTTAACGGACGAACCCGTACATCGTACCGCAGAATTAAGTACTAAATAGTACCAATGAGGAGCACAGGGTACACGTAGAGTGACACATCGCATTGGATAAGGATCGTAGCCGTCGAAGGGAAGAACCATGAGCACTATGTACAACTTGACTCGCAGAAAAAAGAAAGGGACTCAAGCACTTAGGACAAATAAATAATGATGAAACTCGTAACGTTTTTAGTTTCGTGTAAAAATATGGCTCCAGAAGTTAAGTTTCCGCGGCAATAAATTACTCTCTAAACCTTTCCCAGTAATATAATGTGATAGTTCTCACAGTTCTATGTACCTGTATGGTCAACATAAATTTTTACATTACAACTGTTAACTCCCATTCATGGTTTCCCGACTGACCACAGGAGAGAATATGCAAATGAATAAAATAATGAGAAAATAAAACCGGGTTGGGTTGGAATGATGAGTTTAAAAATGTGGAATACGCTGCGGGAGGCATGTCCATTTATATGATCTAAAAATACCCCCATGAATTTTTTTGTGCCTTCTGCTATAAACATAAAACCCTCCCATCTCTACTATCTTCGCGCACTCGGTGAGCCATAATCCATGACGCCCGACGCGTCCAAATGACCAGTCGGGATGGACGCTTTCCCTCGCCAACCTCTTAACACAAGTGCGCGAACAAAAACACAGAGATGAGAGTTTAACTCACGTGCGACACAAAATACGACCGGCGTGATTGTAAGACCCGATGTTCCCTCGGGATGATCCCCGTTGTTCATCAATTGGGGCGATGACTAAGGAAAGCGTCGTGGCGCCACAACGGCCCTCTTCTTCTCTCATTTAACGGAACAACCACTCCCATCTACAGCCCACGCCGGGACTCGTTAGTGAGTGCCCGCTAAGTTGAAACACACTGCCAGACAAGTTCGATTCCCAACAACCCCTTTAAAACCAACGACACAAACCCTAGGCTCTCTCCACATACTCACACACCCACACCGTCAACCTCCACCCACCTCCCAAGTTCCTCCGTCGCTACCAATCCCTACCGATCCACCCACACCCGACCTCAAAACCAACCTCGACCACCGAAAGAAACCCACTTGCAATTCCTCCTCTTCAGCATGGTGCGCACATTCGCACGATACCCTCCCGCGCCCCCCCTCCGGCCATGGGCCCCGCTATCCCTTCCCACGGGAGAGATCGGGGAGCGGTGCGGTGTCAGAAGGGAAAGGATGCAATTCGAGAGGATTTCGCTCCACCCCAACACAAGACCCCCCCCACACACACAACCCAACCACACCTCCCCCTTTCGAGAATCCTCGTCTCGCTCCCTCGCCCCCGAAAACAGACGCCCACCCTCTTTTTCCACCTCCGTTACTCTTTTTTCCTGCCACCACTACTATCGCCTTCATTCTGGATGCTAATGAGACCGAGGGGCCGGAGGGGAAGGGGGCGGCGAGCAGGCCAAAGGGAGATGAGAGCGGGTAGGGCAGGAAAGGGATAAGAAAGAGACAAAAGGGATGGCTGGGAGGCGGAGTAGGGGATCGATGAGAAGCCACATAATGAAAGGACGGCGGTCATTAAAAATTAGAATAACGTCGCTTGGAATCGGGAGCCACAATAAGAAATGTTAAGCCTCACTTTGAGGCCAAGCGGTGTGTCAACATAAAAAATAAACGGAGGGGAAACGACAATGATATTTAATGAATGCGGGAAAAATAATATTATACCACATAAAGGAACATGGAACAATCCCTATTTCTATATTGCATACGTATATTAGCCGAAAAACATAAGAACTCATATTTAACTCATAATCAACTCATATTTAACTCATAATCAACTCATATTTAAAGCTAATGTTTCTAAAGTTTAAATGCGGACAGCAATTCAGTAAAACTTCAGAGGCATGTGGGACGAAGGGAATTAAGTTTTCGTAATGGCTTTAAATTCCCCGAGTGAAGTCCCAATTTAATGAATCACAGTCACCCTAAAGCAGGAAACATCAAGTCCAGCAGGAGTCCGCCTGTCTCAACACCAAGAACCTCGAATATAAACGGTACCAGAACGCAGGGTGAGAGAGAGAGCGCGCATAAAAATTCTATTCACACGCGTTAAATACTCCCGACGCACAGAGGGAAGGAGCGAGAGAGTAAAATTTCATCGAAATCAGGTACGTACGCTCTAAAAATATGCATTCTTCGGCAGAAATAAAACGATATTGGGTGAGGGATGGCGAGAGGGTTGGGGGTGTGGAACGTCATTTAAAGAGAGAAAAACAAGAGGTTTTTGATGCTGAAGGGTCTGCATGAAGTGCCAGGTGTGGAGGGGAAAAGGGCCCCTATTTTTTCGGCGAAATAGTAGAACTGGTGGTAGAGGGAGATTGGAAGGGAGAGGGAAGGGATAAGGATACGCTAAGGGTAACACGGCAGGGGGAAGGGTGGGAAGGAGTGAGAAGGCGTAATGACTTGTAAGCATTTGCATAACTCTCCTCTCCCTCCCACGCTTTCGAAGACTTGCCACCTCCGTACGCACGGCACGCAAGGGTCCCTTCGCCGCCTCCTCCTTCCCCTCTCCGCCTCCTTCGCGCGCACGCCTCCCGTGTTCCCCCACCCACGCCACCTTCCTCCGACCCACCAACTCTGGCACTGCGCAGCGTGCATACGGAGTTAAGGCCACGATGACGGGTGGCACGCCCACAAAAAAAAAGATCGAGCGCACCCAAGCAAAGGCACAGTATTAATTCGACTCGAATTAATTTGCAAAAGCATAAAAAGCTACAGTGGCATTAGAGTAGCCGACTCAAAACTCAAGCATTACTAACAAGAGGATTCATAATTGACATCGCGTGCTGAAACAAACTCGATCCCGTAAATACTCTGCGCTCTGAGGAAATAAAGGATTACCTACGAACAATGGCAAAGGGAAGACCCGAAGACGAAAAACATAAATAGCAATATGCTCTAGCAATAAAGAATATCAAACTATCGTATCATTTCAAGTGCATTATACATTTAAATTCCTTTGAGGTTCTTAAAAAGGCTTTGTGAGGCAATGCATTCAATTGCTCAGTCACTTTCATAATATGCAAAGAGTGTGGGCATTAGACTGCTGATATGGTTCTAGCAAAGTGAATCTTAATTCAAAAAGTCGGGCTCAGTTGTGGGATTAGGTTTATGCTTCAGATGCAATCCCCTAATTTGGAGGACACTAAGGATTACTAAGTACACTGCTTCACTTCGGATCCCTTGGCTCATTTCTTTTGACACATTTTTATTCGTACAAATATTCTAGAATTGACTTCGAGACCATTGACCTGGTGACTTCAAACTTCACTGTATGTCTGGAGAAGGCACAGAATATGCACCCACATTCACCTCGTACATCAAACATCGGCCGACACTGATAACCATAGTGCTTCCACTCAATTAATATCGTCACTTGTTGAATCAGCACAGGACTGGGGTTTCCAACACCTTTTTGTTTACGCTAACGTTGACGCCACTTTGCTTACTTTCTGGTTTTGGATGTGGTCTATTAGCTGTGCTAAGAACAGCTCGGATTGAATGGCTTCCGAAAACACTTCTGGCATCGGAAGAGAATGTTCTGAAAATATATCCGCCGCATTTCGAAAAAAAAAAGATTTCTGTCATCTCAAATTCTTGCTATTTCCTATCAAAACTCCTCTTTCGGAATAGTTTATAAACATGAGTAAGGTATCGCTTGAAGAATCTTCACCGAAACTCCTACGCGCTTTCGCAAATTTGTCAAGCATTATACGAGAGCGTCATAAGACGAAAGCGGAACATGGACCGATTCATAAGGGAAAAAAATCAAACTTTTTCTTAATCCAAAACTCTATTACTCAGGGATATTACGCAACGGCGAATTTTAATCGCATTTTTTATATGCCACTCTAACACCAAAGTCATCACAATTCATTGCTTTAAGCTGAGATTGCGACCATCACGTGACATTTTTATTCACTCGATATTTCACTTTTCTAGCTGAATTCTAATCTTAAAATTTAGGAAGACAAGAACGTCAATAGAGACGTTTTTCACTTGTGAATTTCATTCGTAGAACTCACACTCCGCAGTAAGGATTTAATATTTCGGTGTTTCTCTCCACAGGGGAAATTTTCACCATCCCTATAGCGATTTATTGTTCGCCCACGACCTCTGCTTTGTTTGCATTGCGCCGCTTACGGTTAGTTCCGCTTTTCATTACGCCGGGTTGGATATGAGCAAAGACTTCGTGGATTTAATTACTTCCCCTTGAAGCCTCTTTCCGATTCCTCGCACCCATACCACGCCTTGCATTCCTCTCCCGTGCCTGCATTCTTTAGATTTATCTCACGCTCCCTCCAGGCATCACCCATGAGTGCACTGTCGGCGACGACGACACGCGCCTCGGCAAAGGACTTCCTCGATCGGCTGCAGTGAAGTACCAAGGCGACCAATACAGACTCCAACTTCGCAAGGAAATATGATAGGCGATCCCGGAAAGTAAAACAATAAAACAACACAAGGATGAGATCGACATTAGAATCAAAAGTATGATATTGGTGGGAGCGAGAGAGGGTCAATTACTTCCAATTAGGGGCGAAAAACCATTAGATTTCCGTGATTTAATTTGCTAAATACGTCATCTCATTTTATAAAAAAATATTCCTATTTTCTCTTTCGACTGACGCGACGATAAGCGACGAGTTGGGGCAACTTGAAAAATGTTAGCTGCTTCTTCCTCACAAGCAAATATTTCGCCAGCCATTTTTTCCCGTTGTTTCTCTTCCAGCCGTTTATTTCCTATTGCTCATTTCTCCCCTCCTCTTGCTTCAGAAATGTTTCCGTGTGCGAATTTACATGAATTAAAAAAAACCGCCCGCGTTTCCCTCTCTTATCTAAACGCCCCTCCCTTTAACTTTCACCGAAGCACAACGCAATTCCCTGTTCCTTTTAGCCTCGTCCTCTCTCCTCCTCCAAACTCTCCCAATAGCTCAACTCGAGTTTCTGCAACCTCGACTCTCTCCAAGAGACCCCACCACGGGTCCCTCCGCCCCAATCCCCATACCCTCCTCGCCAAAATTATCTTTTTTCCCTCGTTCTCTCTCTAATGTTTGCCCGTAATTTCATTTACTTAACTTCCCACCATTTATGCTCCGCCCCCCCCCTCCTCCCCTGGGGAGCCCTTGGACCTTTCCCGTCTCCCAAACAGACAGACGGTCATACGGATGAAGGGAAAAAGATGGGAGAAAAAGGACTGAAGAATGGAAAAAAACGCACTGCCTTGCCAAATGTATCGGGGAGCGTTAGCACATGTATGCGCATTCAGGGAAGACTCTGCCCGAAGGATCCACTTTACTCCTCCAATTCACTCGAGCGCTTTCATCTCCTGGGCGTGTTTTCCGTTCCCCTCCTCACGTTGCACCCCAACTGTCTCGATTGTTTCGAGGCTCCACGCTAGTCCGACGTCTTCGCCATGGAAATGAGAAGTGAAGTTGGTCCTCTCAACTTCCAATTATGCATATACATAAAATATCTGAGAAGTATTTGAATCTACGTGTTCATGCATATTTCCTCAACTTTCTAGGCTTAATCGACTCCACGCAGTCACAGTGAGACTACAGTAAAGCAACGTACCTACATATATGCAATGAGCAATGACCTGTGCATACAAATACAATAAGGTAATTCGTTACATAAAGTGCTTGAGGTTTCATTTCCAATGATGAGCGACACAGTCAATTTTGGAATGTTTCTCACCGTGTGCGGAAAATCAACGACGAAAGTTTAACCGACGTCTAAATCCAAGGACAACCTAAACTCAACTCCAGAGAGGAAATACAAAATCGTTTCCTGATACAGATTAGAACGGGAAATCACCGGTGGATGCCTTTTCTAACTGCCTCAACAAGTTGGAATTCCTAAATGCGCGTCTTCAGACTGCGTAATCAAGAAATATCTCTTCAAAGAAACAATGCATGCCCACTTTTAGAAATATTATTTTCTGAAAGAGTCACAGCCTACCTTATTTAACCTTATTGCCCTATTTTACAACTACAATTGACCGGCGAACAGAAAACCGCATCTACTCTAACTCATAATTCTTTGCGCTACCTAGGACTCCGCCTCCGCAAGCATCCGGCCCACTGTTCCAATTTCTCCTCAATTTATTTTTCCTCAATTTTTACTTCAAGCACTGCAATTCAAACCCTCTTCTCTGTATTATCCCAGCCACTATTTTTTTCAATTTGCCCGACTTTCAAAATTTTCCTTCCGCACTCCTACCTCCCCCCTCTACTCCCGCAACGCTGTTATTTAGTCCTCAAATTCATCTCGACTCACAATTTCGCTCGCCTCCTCCATTCCCCCTCCCACCACCTCCACTTCGATTCCGCCACCTCTCCCCGCACTTCCGCACTTATCCCTCTCGCTCCATTCCCTAACCTCGTCCGCCCTTTTTCCCTGCTCAGACTCTGCCCTCCTCCCTCCCAAACCTTGCCCCTTCCTCTTGAACCACCTTCCCATGAAGCTCTCCGAGCTCTTTCACCCTTCCGCACTCGCCCCTAAATTGTTCCCTCTCCCTTCTCCAAAAAAATAATGACTGATGAGATGGAGACAGAAAGGAAGAGGAGGCGGAAGAAAAAGTGCAATTGAAAAGGCGTGGATTGAGGAGGAAAAGTTAAAAGGAGGGCGGGAAGCGACGAGGGAGCAAAGATCGAAGGACGACAAGGATTGGTGCACAATGGCAAAAAATAAAATAAATAGAAAAATGCAGCATCATTAGAATCTTTTTCATCGCGAACTTTCCATGAATATTTTATGCTAAGAAAACCAAGGCCCTCATCATTACAACTTGGAAGATTTTTTTAGCCAATCACAAAACCGGGAATATTAGCATCCACTGGGGAAGGAAACGAGCCGAGTACAATCTCATCACACTCGGTTACTTAAACACCTTGGGGTAAGTATTTGGTGAGTAAAAAAAGGAAGAGGGAACGTGAGGAAAGGAAGGAAGACGTTGGTGAATTGACGGGAAGAACAGGCTCACGCGACGTGTGGGAGCACTGCAAACCGTTCCCACGCATCAATACCCTCTCCCCTCCATCCACGCACACCACCTCCTCCCTCCCCGTCCATGTGCACACTTTGAAAACGGAAGACTCACCCATTCTTTCTCCCTAGAGATGATAGAGGTGTTAATATGGGAATTTCCTCCATTGATCGCCTAATCTGGAGTCGTTCCGTATTGACAGAACACTGCCTCCACCATCGCGAGGGTGTTCTTTTTTTTTGACCACCGGAATGGAAAGGGTGGAGAAGGATGCAGGCGCGTGTCTGGGGTGTTAAGAGACGCTATCAGACAAAAGATCGCCCACGACAACTGCGCAGACGATTTCAGACCTTTGGACTTCGTTTCTTGGAAACTACTCAACGAAGCGGAAGCATCCAGAAAAGCCAAAAGCCACTGGGAAAACACATGACGGGAAATGAAAACCGTCTTACTCATATCAAACTAGAATACATTCATTTAAACATTTCATTAAAAGACTCGACGAGTATTTGGTCTCGTATTTTTTCATAAAAATGTCACATACTTGTTCCTAGCATTCACCAGGGCACTCAAGCTAACCTTCCTAACATCGTCATTTGGGCTTAATTTCGAGTGTTTTCAAAGTGATCAAAATAACAGAGAAGTTGGCGCGAGAGGAAAAATACATTAAGGCGCTGCTACAATTGACGTTTGTTTAAGATCGTTTTATCCCATACCAGAGTGGGGTCCGAGCATTATAGGGTAAATAAAAAAATAGAAAAACTATTAGCACTCAGAAATCGGTCCATTAGAATACTCCTATCTATTTCCAGAACCCTGGAGTTGCCACCGAACCGAGATTGACAGCCCTTGTGCTATGTCGGCAAATTGTACTCCACAAGTTATTCCAACATATGACGTCCACAAAAACTATGGCTGAAAGTACGCGCAATTAATGTTTCTACCGAGTAAATTAATCTATCAGCTACAATAATACATTTCCATCACAGAATAATCATTTCTACGAACTCGAGAACCAAGGCCACATTTCCAACCAGGGCTCTTAACTCACTTTACCCGCCATGCTCTCACAGAGACCCTCACCTCCCTCCTCTCCAGCCGAGTGACACCCATTCTCCCCACGCCTCCGCCAACGCTTCAACCCGCCTCGCCATCGGCAAAGCACAGTCATTTCCATTCACTACCCGAAAAGCCTCTTTCCCCACAATTTGACGCCTTTTTTGTCAAATACGCGACCGTAATTCCTCCTCGACACCGTATTCTTCACGTCTGCCACACCCTTACCCCCCAATAACCAACACCATCACGACCACAACAACCTCTCCCCTCCTCCGGGCCTCCCTTTCTGCCAATACCCTCGCCCCCCTCCCCGGTTTCCGCACCCCAGGGTATCCGCCGACTCGCGACAAGATCGAGCACTACAGAGCGCGGGAGCAATAACAACACACTCGGATGCAAAAAAAAATGGATGGGGGGACGGGCCAGGAAGGAATGAAGAAGTAAGAAAGGAAAGGGCGGGACAAGGGGATGGAATGAAAAGCAGAGGAAGCCAGGGAGGAGGATGAGGAAGGAGAGAAATCCGTTGAGAGAGGGAAAGAGCAGGAGAATTCGGGAGGAGAAATATGGAGGAGGGTTGAGTGGAAGGGAGATGTATAGGTGTATACGGAAGGAGGTGACGGTTTGGAGGGGGCGCGGGGAGAGAGGGCGGATTGAATAGAATCTGAGTCAGAGAACGGATGAAATCACCAGAATTTCACATCGAAAACGAGCACTGGTTAGAGAAGAAGAAAAAGACACCAAAGATACATTAAACATGGTTGGGATAATCCTATTGAAGATTTTCTATCAAGATGCTATATTTACAGAAAATGGGAGGAAAAGTTAGCATTTAGTACTTTTTATAAGTTTCTGAAGCACTAGTGGAACATGAACATTTTATTTTTTTCAAAGATTTCATCAAGATCACTCGAGGATGAAGTAATGAAGTGAGAGAAGATTGTGAAAGACAAATTTTGTTTGAACGAAATAGAGAAACGATAAATTTTCGTTCACATTTGACCCATTTCAAACAAAAAATGAGCAAGGTAAAAACAATGAAGGAGTTTACGCAGAAAAATTCAACATTTTATGACAGCGCATTAATTAGTTCGGAGGTGAAATTTGACTATTACCCTGGCACCCCATGTCAGGGATTGCGGTTAATTTTCTAACGGCGAAATAAGTTTTCAGTGATTTTATTTGCCTCTCGTGTAATGCATCCTGTTTCAAGTGTGGCCATTGTAAGGACATCTTGGGGCATGGTACCCAATCAACCAAGGATGCCTTTTAATTTGTCCAAAAACATATCCTTCGACGGCTTTAGGCGAATGATTTTTACACTCTGAAATTGTTGCAACGAAGCTCAAGGTTTGGTGGACTCAACGAGCACAATGCTGTCTGTATGAGGACACGTTCAACTCTAGATCCCTTGCCGTTGGTGAGAATTACGCAGCTTTCAACGACCAATTTATCTCGTCCATTCTTTCACTCCTCTCGTGCCGTAACAGTTCGCATAATCTTAATATCATAAATGGTCTCAGCCTACGAGCAAAAACCACAAAAGCAATCACTATGAACGTCTTCGGATAGGGGTACTCGAAACACTTACAGTCAGTACTACAGTAGCCGAAGAGAAGGTAATGTAAAATGATGGTAGCGGTTGAACACGGTCAAGCTGGATTACGAATGCAAGAGAGAAAATGTTTCTCATATGGATTCGCGCCACGGCTCCAAATTCCACGCGGTCGGTGGGAGGGTAAGAGTCTTATTTTCGATACCTCCTTCAGGAGAGGTGTTGCCCTCCCCATGCTCATTCTCCCTCCAACGATTGTGCTCAGCTTGGGGTTTATCGAATTCTGCCAACACCCGAATTCGACGTTTACTCAAAATTCCTCAGCCCGTCGCTACCCCCGACCAAAGGAGAAAAATAAGGAGGCAGCAAGCACCAGCTGACCGTTCGAGTGCGATAACAATATGCAAGGCGCTCTTTTGCGCCCAGGGAGAAGCCGGAAAGAGCTCAACCGGCAGACATAATTCATTTTAAAAATCTACAATAACAACTTGATGGTTTCTAGCATCGAAATCGACCTTAAAATATTAAGTTACTGAGTAACTACTTGAAAAATATGACAAAACGGTCGAGGAAAATCAGATTATTCAAGACATTTTAGATATAACAAAAAATAAACCGATGAACTTGCTCAAAAGAAAAGATTATGGGTCATTCTGGAGGGTAAAATATATTCATTAAAGTAAGAGCGTGTAGCACAGAGGGAAGATTTGGTATGGTCTTTTACGATACAAATTTAATCTTAATTAAAACGGCACAAAAAGTATCCGAAAATAGATTAAACGTTAAGTGATTATGCAAGAGATGAAGTATGCGATACCGCAAAAAGAACTATAGAGCTATATACAACAAAAGGAATAGGTGAAGTTCGGATTAAAAAATAGGACTGAAATTGATATTACTGTCAGCTAGACAAAGAAACAATTTAATATTAATGATGCCTGTAACTTCTTTTATACCACCACTATTGAGCTCAAGACGAAAGTCTACAGCTATAAATAAAAGTAAGTCTGATTAGAGAAAGATGAAAATTGAATTGCGACAGAATATTTTGCAATTAAGACATCGGTTGACAAAGTTGCAGCTTGAGAGAGCATAAAATGGTTTCCTCAGAGTCCCTTCGATGTTTTTACTCCATCAAAAGTGTCCAGAAAACAGTTGGATGCCAATAAAACTCTTTTCTTTTTGAAGTGTTTATGTACAAAAATGGAAACAATAAAATGAATTCCTAACATAACACATACCTGAATTCTAATACGGAATGGTAGAAAAGACAAATACGCTAATGGCGTTCGGTACAATTAAGAAATCTACCAGCACTTTAAACTTTTATGAAAATTTGATATCAATTTTGGTGACAGTTGACAACGTAATTTAAACTGAATTTCAACAACTGACATTTATCTATATATTGCTTTAAATGTTGACGAGGGATAGTTATTAAGGAAGGCGACCGATGTCTGCAGTCAATTGGAGAGCTGGTCGTAAGAGAGCATTCAAAATTGTTAACGTTGGTTGCATTACGAAACTTAACCGTGGCAGCTTTTAAAAGCCCTTTTTAGGTTCCACGGAAAGAATTCAAAGTTAGCTTGAGTTATAAATTTGTCCATTCTGAAACACAGAAAACACTCAACACACTCACCCTTTTGGCACATTGTTCCATTCCAGCAGAGTGACATATTGGAGGTGAGCGAGGTGGGGCACTTGCTATGGGCGGCACACTTCGGGCATTGGTTGTTTTGCTTGTTTCCCTGAAATTCATGAGAAATACATTAATTTCGAATCAAAAAAATATAGATAATGCTTAGATACAAATTGAACATCAAATAAAATATAACTCATTCAAATGATTTGAAATTAAAATGACGATATGGGGACAAACTGATTCTTTCATTTCATCTTATTAAAAAAATCGTTTCTTCGAAAGAAACCAACTGGGAAGTCTTTTCCCTTCCTTCGCGAGCAAGGATACATATCAGCATTGTTGTCAATATGAGAATATTTTCGGGACCACTTTTATAGCTCCTCTTCTATTATAATTCATAGCTGTAATTCACAAACATTCACAAACACGTGTAAACGTCCAACGGAGGGCTAATATTACATCCCAGGGCAATTTCCGGTCCGACTACCACAGTGTGAAAGTGTTTTAGCATCCTTTTCTAAACAAGAGAGCTAACAAAAGATCAGCTATTATAATGAAGCGCTCGTTAGAAGGAAAATTCGCCTGAAAATGACGGAACTTGCTTCTATCCATTCAACGGAGCTACAAAGGAATACGGTACGTAGGAGAGCAGGAGAATATCTTTAAAATACATGAGTATACAAAATGAAAGCGAAAAATATCTATTTAAAAGAGACAAAGAGGAAAGCTAACAAATGCCTTAATTGAAAATATAAGGTTATTGATAAAAAATAAAAATGACATGCTGCAATTACGTACATTGAGAATAACGACCCTTCTTGGCAACTAAAAGAAATCTTCTTATCAACAAGCAAAAATTCTCAGCCTTTAAAATTATGCCATTATTACGAAATTATAAATTTTTCGAAGTCAATGTTGATACGTGAACCAAGGATCAAAGCTGAAAACATCAAATCATGCTGATTCAACGCCATTCTCCGCCAAGAATCCTTGAATATCCTGCGTCCTTACCAGCGATTTGTGAGAGGCAACACTTCAGAAGTGTCTCTTCTTGCAAGGATAGAGACAGGAACAACATTTTTTGAATGGTAGAAAAAATAATGGCAATAACGGCCCGTATTTTTCATTTTTTTGGGTGAAACGGGACGTTTTCCTTCTCGGTCCTCGCTGTTTTAAAGTCGAACGACCGACGTCCTAATCACTAAAGAGTTGCCAAAATCGTAGAGAAATAACCGAATCTGAGCAAAAAACCAGGAATTACTTTCAGAGATCTTCATTACTCCCACGGGAGGTTGACAACGCCTTTTAGTTCAACGCCTCGCTTCTGGAGATCATCCAAGAGGGGATGGTGAGTTCGAGGACCGCTTTAATTAAAAGTTTCCTCGAACACTGGAGCATAGGCGGGACTAAAAGCAGATAAATAAAAGTCGCAGCCATATTTTCACTTATTTCTGATTAAAGAGATTTCCTATTCTCCAAGCTGGACGGCAGAGGAGATATTCCATTTGCCCGCCTTTAACTAAACAACTTCGCCTCGATAATTTTGCCCAAAATACAAAACGGGTGTAGTCGAGAACATTACTCCTCGTGAAGATATGCATACAAAAAATAATAATTATGCAGCTGAATTCGCAACAGAATATAGGCACCGCTCAGAATTAACACATCCTCGTACAAACGAGAAAAAAGCTAAAAAAATAGATTCCCAGGTTTTTAGGGAATGTTTTAAGATTTTCCTCCGTGATTGAATACTACTCAATTATTGTTTTGGAAACGGGAAAAAAAGTGTACAGGTTTAAACGCCTACGTAACATCTGCAGAAGTCTTCCACTTCTCTCGGTACAATAGGAATCTTCCAGTTGTGATAAAAATTGCACAGGATTAATTCTAAGACAATTTGACTGTATTTAATTTTCTTGTACACATTACTTTTGAATAAAATACCAAATAATGGTACATTTATCATAAGGTATTCATTTGCTGAGCATGATACAAATGACGAGGTCTAGCAATAAAACGCCATTGAATTGAATACGCATGAGTGTACTTCGTTTTACTCACGCCAAAAGTAAATCTCCTACAACACGGTATTAGTCTTCACTTCACTATAATATCAAGCAATTTATCTGCTTTGGTTATGAAGGCATAGATACACAGTCGCATTTCACGGCACCAATTCAGTATCACCACATACATATCTTTGGTTATGGCTTCAAAATGCAACCTTGATGCAGAAATTCTCCTTCCCACACTAAATACAGCATGGATACCCTTCAACACTCACTCCGCAGGAGAAAGTGTAAATATCTCGCGAAATTTCAATTTACAATGCAATGGTCCACTGCTGAGCATTTATCTCCGCGGTCACTGAGAGGAATCCTTTGTCGACACGCATTTCCCGCCCTCGCCTTTTTAATGCAACCGGTCTTCCGGCAAGGGAACGCTTCTCAGAAATTCTCCTCTTCTTCAGAAGGAGAGGGGAAAGAGAGAGAGACGTGGAAAATGAAGAACTTGTTGAACGGAGGGAAGCCATCCGTTAAGATTTGGGCGCGCTCTTGGTCATTTTCCCATTTTTTCAAATTTCCACTTCCCCCACTACCGCCTTCCTCTCTCTGTCTCTCTCGCTCCCCCACGGAAAACAGGATTTATGGGTGTAGGTTCGCTTCCCGGAGATCGCCGTCGAAATGGCTTCGATCTTATCTCCTGCACTATGCGCAAATGCGTGAGTTTTCAGAACGACCGGAGGGTAGCCGGAAAGTTCAACGACTGAAGCATGCGGCCTAATTTTTTCCTCACTTCAATCTCGGGGTCTGTAAAGGCAATCTTTACCATCGTATTTCCTAGGGCTATGCTCTTAATGCTCTTGAATAATCCGACCATCAGCGAAAATTTCGGCCATGGAGGCGCGTTGTTAAACGTTTTGTCTTTTGTAGGAGACAATTCATAGTTAAGCATCGGTCCAAAGAACCACGCATGGGAAAAGGACATAAGCTCACTTAAAGGTCATAACGGAGGTTACAATTCATGTAAAATTAGTCACCATTTTACTGCATACAATAGTTTATAATGGCGTAATTTACGGTGAGACAGAGTATAACCTTAACGCCTGGATAGCTTTCACCCATTCGGTAAATTTTAAAGTGTCTTTTGAATTTCCTAAATATAATTTAAAATTAATTAATGGAAAATTTTCCGCTTTATAAATAGCCTCTATATTAGCTGCCTATAGGTCCAGTTCATAATTTAGGTAAACGAGTATGAACTCAACTTGACATCACTGTGCTTAGTTTTAGGGTATTTTAGAATCAACTGGAAAACATAGGAAGGAAATCCGAATGTTATTAGCCGTAACCCTAACGTCTGCCTACAAAGAAATTGAATCTGAAAAAATAGGAGCACATTGTGAAAGCCTTGGAAACAAAAGGTAAATCATGGATAATTATCAGAGAAATCGGGAAGTTGTCGAAACGTGGTGCTGAAGACGTATTTCATTTGACCTCAAAATTGAAATCAATTATGGCAATCCCGTAATTTTCATGCGATCACCCTACTATACACAAATACGGATAAACCGGTGATTGATCGGAACTGCGGATTCGGTATCGGTGGCAAAGGCGCTGGTAAAATTTATACACTTTACGCATTTCAAGTTAACTGCATCGCGATATTCTTCGAGAAATACTCACGACTTGCACCTTGAGGGTATTTATTTAATAGCCGTAAATTAGAAATTCGGTTAGTAACATGTATTATTTATAATACATTTTACTAACCAAACTTTTACTAAACAAAAGTTAAATACCAAACTATCTGATAAAATAGCGTTCTTAGTATATGGAATAGGCCATCCCTGAATTACAGAAAAAACACCAATGAAAAGTAATTTAAGACATTTACGAAGCACGATATCTCCAATTATACAGCCTCGAAATAAGTGTTTCTTGATTAAAAAATCATTGCAACAAATCAGCACCATCACCAAAAGTATTAATTTTTTAATGACGAAGAATAAAATACGACTAAGATATTCCCTTAATTATACCAAAAATCACGAGGTATTGATTACCTTTAAAGTCGTCATTATGTACGATCGAAGGCTAAATAGCCTATGGTGAATGATTCAAGTGAAAGATAAATGGTCAAACTAACACAAATATTTTACCCTATTATTTTACCCTATTAAATATTTTAGCCTATGGTGAATGATTCAAGTGAAAGATAAATGGTCAAACTAACACAAATATTTTACTCCATCATTTCTAGCTCAAAAAAATAAATAGCGAACAACTAATAGGAGTGAATGATTTGAGAGGATAGGTTGTGCTGAAATCCAAGAAAATCTATCTGCCAGGGCTACCGTAAGATTAGTTTCTGAAAACTTAGAAACGTTAAAAATTAATTAAATAAAAAATTGAAATATTCATAACGTGTAGAGCATTAAAATCTACAATATTTGTCACACTTTCAAAACACAACGAAATCGGTAGTGGCTGGTCAAAGACTGAAATAGCTAAATTAAAGAAACGGAATGGCCAATGGTAAAATCTTCCGCGGAAGCAGATAATATAAACGAAAACAATAGCACTCAAGGGCACATAAAAATGTTACAAATTTTCTACGTATGCTTCATCATCCATCAGAAGCGTGGTGAACGTAAACAATGCGATGTTACCCGAACTACTGAACATCATATCCTTCGCTATACCGTCATTCTTTCGCCCACTCTGCCATTAGCCGGTAAGAAAACCTAGTGATTAAAGTGAAGGCTGGAGAGGTAGAATAGAGGGATGGGGCTGGGATGTGTGGAACCGGTGGCGGGATAACAGCGCCGAAACTAGGTACATTAACGGCAAATCTTTGCGTAGCGCAAGCACAGGGTTTCGACAGCAAAAGCTCACCCTTCTCAGGAATGTGTTCCCTAAGAAAGCTCGATTAAACAGTATGACTCTGAATTTTTTTACTATGACACTGTGGGGAGACATATTTACGATTGAAATTACGTCACGCAACCGACAGGCAGCAATCAAGAATCTGCCGTAATTAATAATGCTCGAGCCTCCGTCTAGTGTGCTCCCGGGGCGGTTGCCCCGCCCCAGTTACGGTAATGGGTGCGGGAGGGGATAGAGGAGGAGCAACGGGAAGGGAAGATCTCACGGATCTACCCTGCGGAGGAGGGGTCGGCCGCCGATTCAATCCCCGCCACGCACGCAGCAGCAGCATCCCGCGTCGTAGGAAGGAGCGGCGGATGGAGGAAGGGGTCGAGAAAGATGCAGATGTAGAAGATGCCACGCTGGGACAGGGGGTGGGGGGAAGGGTGTGGAGGAGGGTTGGGAAAGAGGTGGTAGGGGACTCGTGAGGATGGAGGGAGAGAGGGAGGCGAGAGGGAAGGGAAGGGAGGGGAGACGCGACTATGTAGGAGACTGATTTACGGCTCGGATTATGGGAGCGCATCCTGTTCCAAAGGAGGAGCGCGCTAGCTCGGGAGGCTAACGGGTGTCCCCATCCTCCCACTCATTCCCGCGCAACACTCACCCCCAAACCTCTCCCCCCTTCCACCGCCCACCCACATCTCTCTTTCCCCTCCCCTCATGCGAAACCCCCAACCCCCTCCCCACAACGACGAACCCCCTCCTCTTCAGCCTCTCCAACTCAGATCCCAACCCCTAGCACGGGGGCACCAAATCATCCCAGTCTCCTTCCCACTCTCCCGGGGGTTGCGAGGTGGGGGAGAGGGGGGTGCTCTCCCCCTTGCTCCTCCCACGCTCCCTCCCCCGGCCTTTAATCTCCCTTCTCCCTGCATCGCCTACCCCCTGAACCTCTCTCCTCCCCACTCACCCCCCTCACCTCCATTTTACCAACCACCCACCCGGCGGTCGTAGGAAAACATTTTCCGATTTCTATTTTTTTAATTCTTCTCCTTCTTTTTACCACTCAACCCCATTCCTCCACCCACAATTCCCCTACTCTCCCACTATCCTTCACCAAATCCCATCATTCAACTTGTTTCGTTACTTTTCACGTAAATCTTACCGAAACGTTCCTCTCCCGTTTTGCTCCCCGACCCTTTTATTTCTTATTCCGGGAGAAAAAAGTGGGGAGGCTTTCGTAACGGGGGTGAGGCGGGGGTGTTGGAAATGAGTCGTAGAGGAAGAGGGTCACCGTCGCGGATTCG
This sequence comes from Hetaerina americana, assembly GCF_022747635.1. Lineage (NCBI taxonomy): Eukaryota > Metazoa > Arthropoda > Insecta > Odonata > Calopterygidae > Hetaerina > Hetaerina americana. The sequence continues at coordinate 62,518,181 of NW_027286069.1, forward strand.
TACTCGGGCGTAGAGGTCGGGCGAACGGAAATATTCCAGCCCTCACACTACTGATTACAGGGATCGAAGCCCCCTACAGACCATGAAACGTACGTCTACACTACTCCCTGCTTCGCGAGAAGTTGAGGGCTGTTGGTGGCTAAAACTTTACGTGGGTACAATAAGAAAAATGAAACCTGCGAATAACTTCGCTTACAAAGGGAGGAAGCGTCAAAAAGGACTTACATGGTCGAACTTCGTCTTAGGGGACTCCCGATGGAATGCCATTGGAGGCCTTCCGCACGCTTGTGATAATACTTCAATGGCGGCTGCAGTTGCAATTAATGAGAACATTTGTGTCTTAGCGTTGGATGCCCTGCCCTGATGGAAGAGGAGCTATGCTAAAAAGGGTTTATGACCACTTACAAAAGCCGATTTCCACCCAGTCAAAAGTTTTATTCTAAAATATGATACAAACATTATCATAAAGAACTGTGCCGTCATTATCCCATTTACCATTTTCGAATTTGCCTCTGTTGATTATTATTTTATTTTTATGAACTAATCATTCTTCCTCGACTTCAAGGTTAATCATATACACCTCGATCGCGCATATCATACTTTCCACGAGCAAAGGGAAATAGTTATTTAGGCAAATAGAAATAAGCAGAACAACAGCAAGAACAAAAAGGAAAGAAGATGTTATTTATGATTGTGTTAAGAAAATTTGCACTCCTATTAGCCGGCTTCGAAAATCAGGCGCATTATATGAAATCCACTACGGAAATCCGCATTAAATTCACAAATGTCCGAATAAATGTCCACTAGTCACTGACGTAAGTGATCTTTTGACAAGATTTGCGTGGGACAGGCGAAATAAAAAAAGTATGAAATGGTAAACGGGAAACAGGAATATTCCAAGACTAAAAGAAGCCTTACAGGAAGAAATGCAGTAAGAATAAAAGAGCGCACGAAATTTCCCTGTAAGTGCATTCCGACATGCACTGTATTCGTGGAACGAAATGCGAAAGAGGAGAGGGAGTGTCTTAGGAAAGGATTGGATGGGCCAAGTCATCTATCAGCTGGGGAACGAGACGTGGTTTCCTTGAGAAAGCGACGACCTGAACGGCAGACGACCGAACTCTTGCATGCGAGACTTCCTGCATACTTGCGTCTCAAATGAGTGTCCTAATTGATATGAATTATGAATCACTTAATAAAACATTCAATACGGCTACTACCATTTAATATGCTTCCTCCATTTAATGAATACTTAGTCCTCTATTTCACGGAAATCGGTAGCGTACATATGTAGGACGGTTAAAGTGATTAGGCTTTTAATTAGGATATCGGACTTCTACTGCACTACCGAGATGCACAGCACTTGAAATTAACGCTAAAAATATATACCATGATATTTGATAAATAAATCATTAGCGATTGGGAATAGCAGAATAATCCTAAAATATTGCATTACTTCGATCGTAGAAGCAACGCATTAGTTATTCAACTATTTTATCGTAGTCAAAAACAAAATCGTTGTTGCTTAAGCTAACAACTACCACATTTGCACTGTCACTAATTCAGCTGAATGTTCTTTCACCCATAACCCAGTAATTAATTACGCGCGGCTAATGAAAGCATTCTTCCTGCCGACCTAGAAAGTGAGGAACACACAAAAATCTTCACTATGCATACACCTTTCACAAAATCATGCAATCAAATATTCCTAATCTTACGCTTCTTAATCCTTCTCATTAACAGTATCTCAAACGATTTTCAAGAGAAAGTAGTGGAAAATTCTGCTGAACAGTGGAACTTAGGTTACAATGGGAGGCTACGAAAGAGAACATAGTTAGGTGAGCACAACATTTTTAATTAAAAGTCACGTTATCTCGCGGAGATAAATGAAATCTTATTCAGGGGAATATCAGCAATAGACAAGGGAAGCATACCTTTTACGTACTTCTCGGTTCGAGTTGTCTACCGAACGAATGACTTCCAAGGATTCAAAGAGTGTCGAGAAGCCATATAAAGGTAGATAGTGGCTCAAAAGGGTTGGAGATCCGGACGGGCGTAGAAGAGGTGATATCTCAATGGGGGAGAAAGGCTAACGGTCTGGGAAAAATCTCATCCGCTGAGAGCAGGTGGAACGAGACTCCAAAGCTCTACCAAACGAAGTTATAATTAAAGGGCACAAGACCAAAGGAAGGGCAGAAGGGAAATGATAAGGGGGATAAAGGGATCGGGCCTCCGATTAGAATACCACAATTAAGAACACGGCGCTCTACATGCAAGGTAGCTGATATTTTCAGTACATAATCGACGAATGAAAGCAGTGCTATTATGATTCTACAAAAAGGGGCTATTTTAATGACTTAATCACGCCTAAAATTGTTTTCAACTGCGACAAGAAGGTTCTGACGTTTTTTAGCGTGTTTTGCACGGATTATTTATCGACAGGGCGTTGTTAAAATACCCGGGCCAATTGAGAATTTTTTCGGCATGTATGTTTTTTTACGTTATTATACAAATGTAAGTTCACTGAATTAATAAACTTGGTATTTTTTCACCCAAAAAAACTTTATTATAATACTTTACATAAAACTTTACCATGTTTTTTTGGCACGAAAAAGATACCAAGTTTATTAAATTCGGTGATCATGAATTTTCACAAATTAAAGCCTCGAACCATCGATTTTAAATGGAAAGTCATCGGAGCGTTTCAGCATGGTCAACTCAGATAATATTTCTGCACCATTTTGGAAAATCCACCATAAATGTAGAGTCACTTAGGTGGCAAGACCTAGGGACTGTGGGAGGTGACCGTCGAGGAGATTAGGGAGGAGGGGGCGTAGAGCGCAAATACGGATACAGAGAGAGAAGATGGAGAAGATACGTGTATAAACCGGTGAGGGATGTGGACGGCGGGGAGAGAAGAGAGAGCGGAGGCGGGGGAGACGGATGGGATATGCATCTACTTCCATCCTCCACCTCCTCCCACAAAGAGTGAGTTACAACGCACGAGAGACAAAGGGGAAAGAAGAATTAATGCAATCGACGGAGACTGAGGGGAGTGGGGAGGGGAGCGGAAGGGGGGGGGGGACCAGGGGGTAGGTGACCGACATGGGGCGGCGCAGAGAACTGGGAGGAGGGCGTCTTGTGTGATGCCGCTCTTCTTGAGGACGGGATCTATCTCCTTCGGGAGGGAGGAGGGGATAAGATGAGCGGCCGGCAGATGGAACGGGCAATGCATTTGCGTCGGAGTGCGCGTGCAACGGTGTGAGATAGGGCTCTTCCCAAGAGAGAAAAAGAGAGAGAGAGAGAAAGAGTAATGGGGGGCGCTAAATGACAGCAAACAAGTTTTGAAGATGCTCGGGTACCGACATATATTTTTTCACAACACGCAAATGATATCCCCCCGGAGATATTTGAAATGTAGGTTGTATTTTTCCTAAACCGCGTTTAAAATACCACCGCGGTGAGGTTAAAAAAAAAGACGCAGTCGCTTTTCCGCTTGTGAGCTGGAGCAGGAGTATTTCGCGGAGGAATTTGATGAAAACAATTTTATCCTAGAATTCGAGCGACCGCCTCCTTCCCCCTCTTCAAATTCCTCCACACTGAAGGCCTTGACTTCTCACGGCTGCCCTCGATGGAGGGTGCTCGTTGAAAACACGGCCCAGCCCATCGCAAAATAGCCCTTCGAGGCATTTAATGGACGCTCATTCCTTCGGCGCGCGGAAGGATATCGTCACGTGGAACATTTAACTCACAATGTCCCCGTGGAATTCGCAATAATATCAGGTGTTTCTCAATCAAAATAAATCCGTGCACTACACGAGCAGCGTGGATGGTCCGTGACGGTGTTTTTACGTGAAGGGAAGTTTGCAAGAACTTGTTTGTCCGCTTCCCCGAACACCAATGACGGGGACTCAGCTTGACAGCAGCTGCCTGTGCGAGGGATCCATGAATGCACTCGGAACGAAGTTGGAGGTGGAACATGTTTATCAAAGCATAAAAATGGAAAACGTCCTGTACTTGTTACATCATATGGCTCTTCAAAGCGATTGGTTTTTTAAAGGCGCCTTCATACCTGGTCGCTCATCTTCAAGAGCACGGAGAAAAAGGTTTCCCTCACTTCCTCTCAAAACTTTCGACAAATTCTAAGTATTAGAGGTTAATTTACTTTCTGCTGCTTACAGGCTACAAAAGGGTTTCTATCCGCTCTTTACGAGCAGGTCGGCACCTTTAGTTTCAGTGGACCTGTCCTTGTTCTGAGGCCCGGTCGCCCCAGAGACTCACCTGCTTGAAGAATTCTCTACGACCGAATCGGGCGCGTGGGAAAGCTTAATGTAAACGATGTAATTCAATCCCGACTGTCCACTTCATGTGCATCGGGTCTAGGTGACAAATACTGTTTAAAAGACACTTGAAATGTAAATGACGGCGCACTGGAGTAGAAGAGAAAAAGAATTAAGGGAGCCAACAAATGATAAAAAGAAAACACGTTTGGGCCTGATTGGATTTCCTCGGATAATTTTAAGTGTCGAAATGGGAAACTAGGCCGGGAAAAAAAACACAATAACGACGCGAAGAGTTTTCATCGCTCCACAGTATATCTGCAGAACTAAATATGGGGCATGCCAAAAGAACGATTTCGAGCGCCTTTTCTGTGCAACACTGCCTAAGCAGGAGATAGCATAAAACTATGAGACGCAAATCGACAGCACTATAGCCCATAAAATATCGGTGACAAATTAATCCGCAAATATTGGCTCGAAGACTCCATTACGGACCAATGCGAGGGGAGACATTCCACTCTCCCAAGGGTTAACGTTCCTTCCCTCCAACTAGTTATTACTTGCCTTTGAGAAAGGATGCTCGTCGCGCCAAGACGTCAACCCCGGTCGCACCCGCTACGAAGGGGGAGGAGAGAGGCGAGAGTAAATCCCGCGAATGCCACTCCACGAGTTGCGAGCATGCTCAATTTAACTTATTTTCGCGAAGAAAACACCGAGTTCGAGGCATCCCTCGAATCCCCGCTGACCGGCACGGAGGGGGGCGGGGCTGGGGGGTTTGAGGGGACGTGGAGAAACGACAACAACAGCGGCGTGATGACTCCGATTGGCTCGAGGTGCCGAGAAGATAACGAAGTCGCGGCCACCACTCGTCTGCATGTCCTCGGCCGGAGATAAGAAATCTCTGGCGGAGATGGTGGATGTGAGGATGAAGTACGCTCGCATTAACGCGCCTCGCATATTGAAAAACGATTGTCGCGAGGGCACAGTCGGATAGCTACACCTTGGGATGCAGGGTGGCGAGCGGAATACATGCACGAAGGTAATTTAAGCGAAAACAACTTTTAGTCGAGGTTCAACAATGTCTGCGGCCAAAGAAAGGAGTAAAAAATGAGATGGATGACCATGGTTTACTTTATCTCTCCTCTGATTAAGATGGTGTTGAATTAAGGACACTGGAGATACCCTGTCGGGTGACCTTTCGCTACGATGCATCAGAATTCATTGAACTCGAGATGTTCATTGCTTAAGCGTAATACTGCCCTGTTAAGGTGCAGCGGATGACTGAGAAACATCATTTACGCGCTTGAAAACTAAAGTTCTTACAGGTCTGTGAAATCGGAAAGGACAGTATGATACACTGCCAACGTTACAGTGAAATTCAAGATTCCTCCGAGAGCACAACGTTTCGAAGGTTCCTTCAGCAGGCGGTGGATGTAGAATTCGAAGATTTTAATTATAAGTTTGTCCAAGGAAAAGAAGCGTTCACTCATTTTTACGCGTAAGAATCACTAAGCGGCCAAGACATTTCTTAGTAGTCATCCCTTGATGCGTTGCCCTGAAAAAAAGTGGAGCTTTCTCCTTCTGTAAATAACTCCGACCGTCGTCATCTGTGCACCACGGGATGCATGGGTAATGGGATTGCGAGGGCGTTAATTTTGGAGTGGGCAGCGGAGTTGCTTTCACGTCGCTCACACACTCAGCGGGCGAGACACTCGCAAGTTTGCCGCCGATGAATATGAATTAGGAACGGATACGCGCAGATAGAAGTGGGCGGTGAAGGGTACTCTGCTCAGCATACGGCGGGGACTCTCTGTGCCTTCCGCGTGTAAGGAGAGCCTTCTCAAATTGGCGCGGACGCCGGGAGATTAGGATACAATGCACACAAAGATACGAAAAAGACAACGGGTTTTGAGGTTTCATGCATGGAAGTTTTGGCACGGAAGACTTCTCCGCCTGCGTTCCATGCACGACACGGACTAAGGAGTAACGATTCGAAGCCGACCTACCTGAAGGGCACTTGGGCAAAGAAAAATACACAAAGAAACGTTTCGTAATGACGAGAAGCTCGCCTGCGGTGTTCCAATTGAATAGGTTTTTATTCTCTTAGTTTCAAAGCCTTCCACCATTTCCAAAGACTTGAAAATGATATATAGTATACCAACGAAAGCAGTGGTAGCGAACACATTATTATGTGGAAAATTCCTAGTCTATTTCTTACCATTACGGAGCAGTTCCATACTACACCTGATGCTATAATATTTATGCAAAAATATTCCTTTATTATATTAATATTTTTTAAGTATTATGAATATTATTAGAAACAGCATTCGACTAATTTGGACTGTCTCATGATTAGCAAATAAAACAGAATACCGTTTACTAAAGCATTAGGGGAGAAGGTTTTGCTATTTTAAGAACGACATGAATTCACTCAATTTAAAATTTAATTGGTGCAAGAAACGCTCACAGGTAAAAATATAGCAAGACAACTAGCGCCATTGCTGATATAACCATTAATTCTAGTATACCATGGTAGAACAAGCAGAACAAAAGAAAGCACCTGTCTTAAATTAACCATAGTGGTTCTCGTTAAAACTAACTTTTAATTCAACTCGAATTCATTGTGGGATTCTTATTCTGAATGACATCTGAGTGTAAAAGAAAAAAGGTCGACCTTACAGTCATAACTTAATAAACAAACATCATTTAAAATTAACCATATTGTAAATCTTATGCCATTATGTAACGTGACTTTAAAACACTTGTTCAATCACGCTAAAAAGCTTGTGACTAATTTTAATTAAATCTCTGAATGTTAGTTTTCCCCCCGGAAAAAGATAGACAACTTCAATCCAAAAGGACAATGCAAATGCAGGAAATAAAAAGCAAAGCCTCGCTGAAGGTTAATAACGTTATATGTCATTTCAATTCGTGGGAGAAGATGTGGGCTTACAAAACCAGTACTGAAGGAAGAGATTAAAACTTGTTTAAAAACAGGTACTCATAAGGCAAAGTATCCAGAAACTCCTGCCCTAATTTTACAAAAGAAAAGAAATTAGAAGAGACAGAAGACTTGAGATTTAAACACGTCACTCCAGTGAAGTCGCCTTATTCATTCATTTTGTAGAACAGTGCTCGAGAGAGTGCACTGGACTAAAAGTGAATAGGTGTACGAATATATTTGTTTAAATCTCAACTTCTGACCCAGAATATCAAAATCAGTTATTTAACAAACCGCAGTGAATATAAAATGACGTATCTTCTCCTAGAAGGACATTTGCATGGCCAATGAAGCCTAAAGATTAAATCAGCAAATTGGCAAGTTATACAATGAACCAAAGAAGTGAGTCCTGAGTCCGCAAGGGTGCACTCTAAGTCACGGAGGTATGGGTGCAGAAGCATCGGGTCATAGACGAGCATGGCGTAGAACAATGCCCACCAGGCAATGTGCTTACTTTGGTCTCCCACATCGCGTTCCTCGGATTAAGCACGAAAATAGCGTGGGCATATTATACCGGTTGCTACCTAAATGAGTAACGCAACAATAGGAACACAGTAACTACATAAATCTCTTCAAAGTGGTAATCAGGATTTTCCAACAGCCAAACGGATGAGCCTGACATATTTATGGCAAAAAGCTGAATGCACCCATATTTAAGGAATCAAATATGCAATAGAGAAAGATTACAATCACTATTATGATTAGAAAATTCTAATTATGTGTATTTCAACTAAAACGAAAGAAACCGACGGTATGATGCTCATATTATGTTCTCCCAACAGGTCAAGTAATTCAAATTAACCGTCAAATGCTTTGAAGTGGTCCACCACACCTTTCTGTGCAGGAGGTTTCTTGGAAGTCGAGAGGGGGTTGTCGAGTGGGCATTGGCGGGTGAATTGAGAACAAAGGGAATAAAAATATAATACTCGTACTCTCGTAAGTTCGCTCCAGAAAAAGCTTGAAGCTGAGTCACATAAAGAGATGGAATAAAAATTAGTTAGTTGAAGCGCCAAACTCGTGGAAATCGCGAGAAAGGGAATAAAAAAATAGAAATGGTTCGTAGAAAAAATTGATGGATAGCAGTTAGCGTGCAAAAAGATCTTGAAAGAGCGCATATCAAGTGGATCCAATACAATGTCTAGGGTCATTCCCTCCTTCGTTTGACAATCGAGAAAGACACAATAGCGTTATTATTGCAATCGAAACAAGTTCTAAATCGACTTTCATAATGGAAAACATAACGGAAAAATATTAACATATTAAAACAATAATTAAGTACATCAAGCAGAAAGTGAAGAAGACATAAGAAATTAAAAAAAAACAAGCTGAGAAGAAAATATTTAGATTGCCAGAAAGTTGAATATTATTAATGGCATTACAACACGACACTCAAATATTAGTTTGCATTTAATGAAATGCATTTCTTCAAAGCGTGGAAAATATTCTCTTCAAACGAGCCTGCGCACCCAAATGCAGGAGATAAACGACTTCGTGAGAGATTAGTACGGCATCTAATTGAATTCATCGGTCCGATTCCCCAGAACCTAACAATACAGGCCTGTAGTTGTTGAAGTAAAAATTTTACAGTAGAAAAAATTGCACAGGTGCGGTTCGTTTTTATTTTGAACACTAGAAACAAATGCATAACGCCATTTTCGCATTTACCCATGCGCGTCTGTGGGATGAGGAGCTGATTAGGCACTGAAGTTATTGACAGCAATCAGGTGCCACGTGCCATACTTGGTCGGAGTGGAGATCCTGGCCCACAAAACACGCCTCTCAGTTATACTGCCCATTAAAAGAAAAATATTGCGCACCAAAAAAGTTTAGGCATGATTACACCACTGCGATGACAATACCGCTTAAAAACCCCAATTTTTTTTTTTAATTTCGGAAGAGGAAAAATATGAGGGAACGTATATTTATGGGAGGGGGAGGGGAAGAAAAAGAAGAAAATGATGTAAACAGTAAACATTAACGAGAGAAATGAGCTAAGATAATGTCGGAGACGGAAGAATGGGCGAGGGGAGAGGGAGGGTTGGTTGCCGAAGGAGGAAGAAGTTAGCTGCGGTGGGAAGAGAAGGGGACGCGCTTAAGGAAGGTAATAAAGATTAAGGGTCCCCGAGCAATATTGATAAGCTCCCCCGCGTCTCCAAAGACGCTCTTGAACTAATACCAGCGGGGTTCCTTCGCCCAATCCCTCCCCCACCTCAGAGCACGCCCGCCACCTTCAGTCCCCCTCAGACCGCGAAACCTCCGCAGCACCCTGCCGGTCTTCGCTCTCCTCCTAAGTACTTACACGAGGGTTGGGAAAACGGAGAGGAGAGGGAGAGTGGGTGAGACAATGGGTCGTGCTGGGGAATAGGATGCAGGTAAAAGGGTGCGCGAGGATAGGATTCTCAATACCTTGATGATAGAGTGCTTCGGATGATAATATGAGAGAGAGTGAGTAAGATGGAGACGGGGGATGAATGATACCGCAAAGAAAGGCCTAATCCGTAAAAAATGAGAACTATAAAAAAAGGGTAAGGGAAGTAAGGGGAGAGCTTAGCCCGAGAAGAGATGTGTAACGATCGGTATTTCCCGTAGGGATTTAAGGTACCATATAAATATCGCTCTCGGCTACGAACGTGATTTTTAAGCGATAGTGGGAACATAAGAACGATTGATTTTTTCTACCACAGGGATTTCAGCCAGGAGAATCCGTTGACGACGCGGAAGCTTATGTTAAGAACTCTAAACTTTTAGAGTGAAAATAATTCCATGAAAAGAACGCATTACATTCTATGCATAATTTTTAGGAAGACACACATTACGTTTATTGAAAGGGTATGGAGGATAAAGACTCATGGACTCATTCACTATTTTTTAAGCTTTTAAGTTTCTCTTTATAGCAGTATCTCCCTGTATTCTTTACTCAAAGATGCAGATTTCACATGTTATATGGAATAAGTTATTTTTTCCTTTACTGAAAAAACAATTTTCTTATTTGACTTACCTTTATTTTTTACCTGCGCACAAAGCCCTACACGTCGTAGTGTACATTTATAATTTAAGGGAGAAATAAGTTATTATTTTTAATCCCTTTCCTCAATATGGAACAGATGGAGATTTGAAAATGACAGAAAAGAGAATATTGGAATGGAATGAACAACCTCACTGATTATGTAGACGGAAGGATAATTTTATCAAAATTCTTTTCCAAAATTTTGGTCGCAAATCTAGCTTCCTTTGCCCAAATAAAATTATTTTACAACATCCAATTTAAGTTGGGAAATGAATAATTTCATTTCTTTGGGTAAAGTGAAAAGAGTATGAGAATTTTTATGCGAATTCCTGGTTTCTAGTACCTCAACTCTTGACTTCACTCAAGCAAATGCATCCACGGAGTACATATCCATTACTCTGCCTTAAATTAAGGAGTTAACCGGCGAAAGGAGGCCAGTTTTTTTTAGACAAGTGAGACCACTAAAGTCCGGGAGCGGATTATGTAGATTGAACATGGGAGAAGAAGGAGAAAGAGTGAGAGAGAGCGAGAAAGGGGAGGGCGTCATGACGAGAAGAAATCGGACGAGGAGGTAAAACGACAGAGTGAGTATGGAAGAGAGGGAAAAGGAAGAGGATGGTGGCAGAAATAATCTTATGAGATTGGGGGGGAGGGAAGGTGAAGGGCAAACAGGCGGTATAAATGTTTACGGACGGAGCAGAGCTATGCAGGGGACAGGGGAGGAAAGGGTGTCGGGCGGTGGTGAGGGGGTGAAAATATCTGTCGAGGAACGTAAAGGAGGGAGGGATGGCGAGCGAGGGTGGGGGCAGGACGGTGGCAGGGTGGCCGGGGAAAGAAAGTGACGGCTGCGAAGAGGATAAGCCCCATGAGCTCTTAAGGGAGCGGGGCGAAAAAGATGGGATGGAGAGAAGTGCAGGGTACGGGGGAGGAGAAGGGGATTACGGGTGGAAGGGAGGAAGTGGGAGAGAATGAAAGAGCAGAGAGCGGCGAGGGAGAGAGTGAGAGGAAAGAGCGAGAAATATATCGGGAAAGTTACAAGGTCTTGTGGAAAGAAAGAATGGGAAGTGGAAGACGCGAGTGCGGGAGGCTGGGAGAGAAGGTGGGGGGGGGGGGTGAAGACGTGTTGAGTAACAACGAGTTGGAATGGCAAGGATAAACAGATGGAGCGAGTGCGAGGGAAAGATAGGGAGGGACTATGGAGGAAGGGAGAAGGGACGAGATAAATTCTCGAACAGGTAAAGACGGGATAAAGGATTTGAAAGCAAGGGAATGAGGTGGGAAGAAATAACGGGAATAAGGGTAAATGGGTTGGCACGAGAGGGCAAGGGGGAATGGGGCCTGGCGGCGGAAAGCGAGCCAGTGGTAAGACAGGGAGAAAAGAGAACAGGACGCAGAAAACCTTGTTGGGGGGAGGGAATGAAAGACTGATAAAACGGGACCATAAGATGTGGCCACTGTAAAGCCAAAATATCACCATCTGCACTACCATAGGTGGATGTGTTTACTGTACACCATATTCATCTTCAATACATTTTTAACTATATTCCTTACAATTACAGCAAAGAAAATCACGGGATACTGCTTTACAAATGCTCCTCAAGTGCCCATTCAAAATAAAGCCGTACAGCGAGTGATATTTCGACAGTACAACGGAAAAGGGTGAAATCCATTTACGTCGAACCTGGTGAAGTATTACCATAGGTGCTGGAAAAGAGAGCTATCAAAATTTTCCTCACATCCATTCCTAATGAATATATTTATTGATTGATATTTCAACTGCACTAGGGAAATATGCTAATTATACCGAAAGGAACCAAGGATCGAATTCGAAAAGGACGCTCATTACAATGAATAGAGGTATCACTTTTATGCCAAGATTCGCAAAAAAAAGGGCAGGTCAAGCAAAACAAAAACGTATGCCATGAATATTCGCACGTTTTCCATAAAAAATCGGTTGGAAATACGCAGTTAGTTGATTTTGGAGGGCGAATTTAATTTTGAAAGTACTATTACGACTTTGTTCCTACGCGCAGAGTACCTTCGATTGATCAGAATTAATTAGTAATCAAAATTAAGTGATTGACAAAGTGAAGAAAGTGCTTAGTAGTCGAACTCAAGCTATTATAAAGCAGAAGTATAATCACAACAATAAATACTAGGTTTTCCTCATATTTTCCAAAGTAAGTTTGAAAAAAATCATCAGATACGAAAAACGACTACGGGAAATCAAAATTTTGAGAAGGCCGGCCTTCACTTTACTTGCTATATTTTAACAAAAATTAACTAATAATTACATTCACCGAAAATTGCACCTTCAGGTTCCACATTATTGGAAAAAAATTATATATACTGCTTCCACACCTCAGGAAATTTTGAGACCAATAGCTTTTGGTTCTTTCCGCCCGATGACTCTGTGATCGCGAAAGGAGATAATGACATGGGACTACTGAAGGCTTCTTAAGTTGCCCAGCTTTAAGGCGAACCACCGACTCGAGAAAATATATATTTATTCTGGGAAAAATAACAAAAACCTGATTGATAAACAACCGCTTCACTCTATTTAAAAAAAAACTGGACGCTTTTCAACCGGTTGAGCGAGTGTTTTCTTTGTAGAAATGAGAATGTGAGGAGAGGATGGGCAGTTTGCCGCGCAGACAGAGAACGATAAAACTTCAGCGACTTTTTTTTCAAAGTGAGGGAAAGGTGGGTGAGGGATTGAAATGCAACCGGAGAGAATTACGATCCTCGGCCGCTGACAAATTACCCTGGCCTATAATTCCTTGAATCCTCCATCCCTTTTTTGGGCGGAACAGGAATCGAAGCCGAAAACTCGATGGGAAGACTCGGCGTGTCTCCCCAGCCTTTCCGATATCAATCAAACAGCTAACGGCGGGCATCCCATAAAAATACGTCCCCCCATGTGAGGAATCACTTATTAAATCGCGTTCTTTGTCATGCCTTCGACGGCAATGAAAGCGAGAGATGAAATAGGAGAAAGTCGACTCGCACGCCCTCCTTCTCCGAATTCACGTGAAAAAAAACGAACTCGGAGAAATATTGCGCGATAAACTTTTCCATTTTTATGGCGGTCGAATGAGTGGGGGTACTCTGCCAAAATTGTAATTCCGACATTTTACGATCGCCCAAATGACAACTTTTGACGGTAATGCAATATGCCCAAGCATCCTTTTCTTATTAGGAGCATTGATGGAAGTCTTGTTCTTCGATGAAACGTTTCAGTACAAATATTTTGTGTTCTTATTTTCCGAGAAGATAGAGAATAATCAATATGAACCGATAAAATTTTAATGGTTTCAGTCAAGGTCACTAACTTATAAATAATGGCAGTAACTAGAGTAAAAATAAAAATCCAAATGATTTTTAAAGCCCTCCAAATATCACTTTAAAATAATTTTTATTTTGCTATAAGCACTTAAATTTTAATGCAGTATCCTTGCTTATTGTTGTAGTAGTAGTATTAAGGGGAGGCGACCGACAGCTGAGGTCAATTGCGCCATTAGGGATGGACAGGAAGGGATGAAGGGTGGAGAGAAACCCGGCGTCGGCATTAGCTTACTCCTTGCGAAAGGTGCCAAGGGGTCCGCAGCTTATCGGCCCATCCGACGGACGGAGTACGAAGCGCCCTCCACTAAGCACCTCAAGAAGGAATCGAGATACCACTGAAAAAAATTCAACACCACCGGGAATTGAAGCCCTCTGGGTGGGAAGCCAGTACGATATCCACCGCAACATCTCGATACCCGCCTATTGTTGTCACGCCAAATGAATACCATATATTTTCTCCTCATGTCTGCTTATAATAACACCAACAATGTCTTCGACATGTTTAATAATAGTTTTAAATTTTTCTTTCAATACCCCTCCTCTGATAATACCAAGTATTAACACAAATTATTATGCCCTGAGCTTTATGAATTCAGCCTCGAATATTTTTATGACTCAATTACCAATTACTCTCTTTTTCCTAACATACGATATAGAGGCGCTTCGTATCTTGTAACTTATTCATTAGTAGAAAATCCTCTCTCCTGAATTCCCTTCCATACCACTATGCAATCTCTCAAAATATTTAAAATGTTAAACATACCCATTGCTTTAACCAGGTTATGACGTGGGACTTTATCAGTTCTTTCACCTTACTTTGAGCGGCATAAAATTCATGTCGGATGTTCAGTCGGTCGCTTTCAGACCATACGCACAGTTAGGAGCGACTTCATGAGAGAATTGAGTGAAATTCTTCAAGGGCAGGACGAAATCCAATGCAAGAGCGCTCGCTACAGTTCGGCTCCGAAAGCGGAAACTTACAAAAGACGAGAGAGATTTCCGTCTGATGCCGCAGCACACCTCGCCTCAGGAGGCAAGCGGGGAGAGAGGAAGACCTCTTAAATCACACCGATACCAATGGTGTAATGATTCAATAGAATAAAACTCCAATTTATTTCATGCACTTTCCGAAACGCGAAGAATATACCATCTCCAAGGTTGCGCGGAGGAAAAATGGAAAAGTCATAAAATTCCGTTATGCTTTCACTTTTGCCAGTGGCGACCTGGAAAGACGCTATAACATAACTTCCTAGTTTTCTGGAAAAGGGCCAAAAATTCACAGCGACTATATCTTCTGACAGTTATTCCCCAGAACTTCATGGGAATTGACGTGAGATAGTCGCTAAATAGCCGACACATACGAAGTGCAGACGACTGATACGTAAACGGAGACGGTTTAAGAAAGAATTAGGAGGGGGGAGGGGGAGCAGGTCAAGTTAGGAGGTAATGGGAAAAGTTTTCGGAAAAGCGAAATAAGTAAAATTCCCATTCTAATGTTTCGTCCTCGAGCACCGCGGGAGATTTAGAATAGCTCTTGTCATTTTGGTCTCACGAATAACAGCGGCGCACGGGGAACGAGAGTCACACATTAAGAAGACACTCATGCATTCCGCATTTCCGAAAACTGTGAACGACAGACTTTACACGGTCTTTCATTAGCAAATACGTTTCCGACTCAGATTTTTGGGCGTATAGAGGCAGGACGTCGTTTCTTACGGTAAAAGGAAAACATGATAATAGTAATTCCGGACAAGACGTCCATTGTGATCATTTTCATTCTAAATAGACGACGACGGCATTTTGTTTACCACAGAACAAAGATGATGTAAAATCAGTAACGCGAACAAGCGCTAATACATTTTCCTATTAGAGCGATAACATGCTCACCCCATAAAGTTCGTTTTCGACTATTTTATCATTCAAGCAGTAAAGAGATTGATCCAACTACTGACTTCCATATCGGTACTCAAACAACTACGTCTCTTCGTCGTGTTTAAAGTTTAAGGCCAAAATGTCCACTTCAAACGTATTTCATTATAGATTAATTCCAATTGACTCGCCGAAATAGAAGTTGCATTTAGCGCAATTGTGTAACTAATACCGTTATATTTATCTAATTTGTCAAAACTTATAAGAACTGGTCAATTATCAGAAAAAGTTGATTGATTTCATAAGTCAACGCTTTCGATAATTTGTAGTCATGACCGAGGAATACCTCAAAGTTGATAGGCATTCAATAAGGTTCTGGCACTGTGATTAAATTCCCCTGACATGGGAAGTAAGTGAGATTTTGCAATATTAAAGACTAATTCGTGGAAGGTTAATTCATTATATTAAGAGCAAAAAACAGACTTCAATTATTTTTCATTTACGGGGGAATACGTTCAAGGACAAAACATGAATACGTGGCTTTGCTGGCCATTTATATATTCAAACTTCGCATTTAATATTTCATCGCGACTTCCACAAAATGGGGGATTAACGAATACATATCATGGGCACATGAACACTTTTTATAGAGGTACAAATGAAAAATATAATTAATAATTGATCTCCAAGTTCAAATTCAGACCTGAAGAAGGAATTGCGAGGCATAAGGGAAAGATGCAAATCCGGGAAACCATTTCATGGATGCAACAGGCTCCTAGATAGGAATATCACGGCCCGAGAGCGTATATATAATAAAATTCATTGTGAGAAAATCCCAGGAGAGTGTAATCCCAAGGCGGTTCCATTCACTTAAAGGGTCTTTTGGTCTTTTGAAAGCACTCTCTAGAGTGAGAGGAAAAGTGAGTAAAGAGAGAAAGAGAGGGAGAGAAACAAAAAGAGAATCCTCCACAGAAAAATCTCAAATCCTTAAAGCTTAAAAGTAGAGCATCGTGAGCCAGAGGGGAAAAAATATTAATTAAAATGTGTCAATACTTCTCTCGGGTAAATGAAATTTAATTTCCAAAACGCAGTTTTGCTCTACGTATTTTTACATCACATAATTCATTATGGAACATATAAGAATACGAGCTATAAGGGAGAATTTTCGCGCACCTTCTCACGCTAATTTGGCCGATACCTCGGTCCTCTTTAAAATGAATTGTCCACCCACGTCCATTTAAAATTAATTCTCTATACACTTATCAAACTTCAGCTTCTTCATTTGTTAAAAGGGATTAATGGACCTCTCCACTATCAGTTTGCCTTTTGAATAGTTGAAATATATTTCGTGGATAAAAACTGATGCGATTAAAAAAATAGATAACAAAATATTAAAGTAGAGCATAGTACTTATTATCATTATTTACAGGGCATCCTAAAAGTCACAACCGTGGCCGTAGAATACATCTAATACCATATCCAAAGAATGTCGGCGTATGAATTAAATAACCCGGACATACTAAATACATTAGATGCATTATACAAAGAATCGTCGTATAGTGGTTAATTGAGAAAAATGAAATGATGACCAGATATTCAGAAAAATTTAAATATTTGTTTTGGCTAACAAATACGCTACACCTAACTTCAAAATATTTCCTCATTTTTCCGGCATGATTTTGTATACCATCCTAATATTTTTTCATTGTCTTTACAGGCAGGCCAGTTTGCGCGACATCTTTCTCCCAGTAGAAGCCAGTCAAATTTAAAATACATTTCCAGCAAGAGTAAAAATAATTCAGGTAAACATGTTTTTATATCAGCAATAAACTCAACAGCTAGCTTGACAACCTTCGCCAATGCCAAGTTTAAATTAAATCGTACTCACATGTCAATTAAAAGATTTTCTTGCTACTCATCTGGCTGCCTGAATATAATGTATCAAAATTGTATCGAGTCCATGTGAATTTAACAATTAACTGATCTGTTACAAATTGAACACGCGAAAAGCAATCTTGAAAGTGTTGGAAACTACTGATGATAATTTTAGTACTCTGAAAGAAGTGAGATCTACTTCGAAAAAATAAATACTTCCTTGGCGAAGGTACTGAATAATTTAGGACGGGTTCCATCAAGTACATTAACTACAAAATATACTCCCTCCATTATACTAATATTGAGCGTAAAAAAATATTGACGTTCCCAACATAACATTTTTGATCCCTGAATCATATTTCACCCGCCCTTCCCCTGAATTTGCTAGTCCTAGGCCAACCCAATCCTCCCGATGGTCCATCTTCAAGGTCGTCTTCCGAAAACAATCCCGGGTAAACACTAGCGCATAAACAGAGAGAGACAACTGTTTTCCTCAATAAAATTCGCTCCGCCGGAGATGACCAGGAAGAAGGGGAAAGAGCTAACCTCCATTCCACCCCCCCCCCCGCCTGCCAAAGGTTGGCGAGGAGCTTACAAGGAAAGGGGAGGGGAAAAGGGCTGCCCGTCAGAGGCAGGGGAGACGAGAGGCTTGACGGGACGGCGGCAAGGGTTGACGGGATCCGGAGCGACACATGACGGCGCGGTCGCCCCAAATTGGGGGAGAAGGTGGGGAATCCCACCACGCCCCACTGGCGGAGGCGGACTCGCCTGGACCACCAAGAGCTAGCGGACTGGGTGTGGCGAATGGGGTGGGACGCGGCTTCGGATGGGGAGGGTAGAGATAGGGGAAGGTAGTCGGGGGTAGGGGTTTACGGACTGCGAGCGGAGGGCAGGAGCGGGCGATGGAAGAAGGAAAGCGACCACTTGGTGCACGAGCGTGTTTGCAAGCGGCGCTACGATGAAGGAGTTTCCGTGACGGAATTGGCGCGGCGATATTTTCGTACCCTCCCGGGGGGGGGGGGGGGGGCGACGAGTGGTGAACGCGAGAGGAGGAAGGGCGAGCGGGAGGGGAGATAAGGGAGGGCCCTGCGAGGAACATCACGCGGGCGTCTGTGGACAATGCGTGCACGTGCCGATGGCTAGCCGGCCGTGGGGTGGTTGGGTGTGAGCGAGTGTGCGGGGGGAGTTTCGGAGCGTCAGGGGGAGGGGACAATGGAGAGGCGAGAAGGGACGTGGTTAAAAGGTCACGGGGAGCTGCTGGCGGAGGATAAGTGAGAGAGAAGCGGGGCGATGTGTGGGAGGATACGAT
This sequence comes from Hetaerina americana, assembly GCF_022747635.1. NCBI lineage: Eukaryota > Metazoa > Arthropoda > Insecta > Odonata > Calopterygidae > Hetaerina > Hetaerina americana. The sequence continues at coordinate 62,536,867 of NW_027286069.1, forward strand.
CCGCCGTGGCCAGGAGGCTGGGGGCATAGGAGAAAGGGTCGCCGAGCGCGAACGATAGGTAGGGAGTCGAGGTTTCACACGTCCCGAATGCAAATATTGACTCAAAAAAGGGTTAAGCGAAGGGAGAGGGGAGGCGACAAAGGTCGAGGTGGTGGGTGGCCGGAGGGTTCATCGGGCGATTCGGGTGATGGGCTCCACGGTGGGTGGGCTCCGATGATTGCAATGGACTTACGCACGTGGATCATGTAAAATCCACGTCGAGGGTTGGGGCGGGGTACATACGGGCGAGAGGCCGGAAAAGGTTAACGCCTAGTCCAGATAAACCAGGCCAACACGTACGGGGGTAATCGCTATGCGAACATACGTAACTCGTGCGTGTAGAAGCCGACTGCTACGCGTGCCGTGCTAAAAGTTAAACCGGCAAATTCAAGCGTCCTCGGCTTAAGCGACGCAAAAAATATCGCAGATGGACGTACCATAACCCGAATAGGAACATGGTAATCGGCGGTGAGGTTTGGTCAAGCCTCGGCTTTGGTTAGCTAAACAAACGGACCGCACGAGAGGACAGGTAAACTCAAAATTTCACGTCTTCGTGAAACTACCTCACATGAGTAGGCCACTCCAGAGTTGCTGAAAAGTTTTCGCGAAGAAGGAATACAACTTGATTCACAGAAAAAATATTTCGGGCACTTTCCTTCATATAACTCTCCAAACAAAAGTCTTCCAACATTCACCACGCAGGCTGTAGATTGGCATTTCTCAAAATAATAAAAGGGATATATTTCATACTTAAAGTGTCTCTAAGGAAATCAATGCCGTGATGGCCAATAGTGGAACGAAAAAAAGGCCAATACGCTCGCCATTCGTCATTAAAGGAGGATTATATCTATTTTTTCGATGAGAGAATCAACATAGATTGTAGAGTACTGTTAATGCAACTCGTATTTTCCTCTACAAGACTTAACCCACATAGCCTCATCGCAATATACGGTCCACGTACCTTGCGTAGACCTGTTTTCAAACCGCGACGCAGCTGGCGCAGAGGCATCGCACACGGGAGTGAAAAAGTTTTATATAGCACGTGGCGCTCTTCGGAGAGATGCATTTTTATTTACATTCGACCTACTCTGTCATCAAGCGCCGATTATACCTCGAAGCCCTCCCCTCCTGCGGCCACCAATCGTAAAAATCCCCCACTGCAGCCACCTCCCCACAAGGATTACTTCCGGTAAACCTCCCACCGATCGACATCATCCCCGTTACCATCCTTTCATTCCTCCACCCATCTTTCTTCTTCCTATCAGATACCACCTTCCCTTACATCCAAAACAATATCGCATTCCTCCTTTTTTCATTACATGACTAACTGTTCTCAATCATCACTGACTGATGACTAATCAATACAATGCTAACTCTTTTGATAAACTTAAAGAGCTTAGAACTGGGTAAGGTACGCCTCAATTACGTAAATTTATTGAAATGAAATGAAATAATTTACTCTGTAATTCCACACACTTTATTTAAAATAACTGGACCCAGTTTTCGACGTTGAACGTCATCATCAGGTGATGATGACGTTCAACGCCGAAACCTGGGTCGTGTGTGGAATTAAAAACTAAAAAATTTATCATTTCATTTCAATATGTTATGCAAATTCCATAAAGTTACACTTGAGACAACAGATTTAAAAAAAAAACGTAAATTCAATTAAATATTGTACAGATACCTAGATACATTTTTGTGTGGCGGTGGTAACTAAGCACCATTATAAAACACAATAGAGATTATGCAGACGTTAAATCTACTCTCGCACATAACTCACAAAAACTCAATACGTTAACCAATAATAATCACATAATCAAGTAGTAAATCTAGTATTCTAGTATTCATATGAGTAACACACATGTTGAACGCCGGTATGGCGCCAGTGTGTTAAATGCCGCATTCAGGGTGAATGGGTCGGGGTCGCTTCCGTACGTCGCCCGTAGTTTATGAGATAATACTTACACAAAGTATGTGTTCTAATTTAAAATTAAAGTCCCAAGTTATCAACCCGTTTGAACCCGGGCACATTTCTATTTCAACCCACCAAAACTCCGAGGAATGACTTGCTTAAACCCTCTAGTGTATTAGTTTCAGATGCTGAACATTCCAGATGTTATAATTGCACAATTACTGAAAACATTTAGAGCACCTTTTGTAAACAGTGCATTCATGGACATTGCAATAGGAATAGAATTTTAATAAAACATAAATGTAACGAGTAAATCGAAAGGGAGGGCACCGAATATTCTGATACGACGCCCGTGCCTCCCTCACTTCATCCAAACACAGAACTTCGGCGGTCTAAGCATGCATGCAACCCAATGCTGAAGTCCCTTTCCGATCCACCCCCATTTCAGAAACCACTCTTCCTCCCCTCTTATCCTCCATCCTCTTTACCTCCGCCAACAAACTTAACCCTCATCCCCTTTCACCAACCGGCCTCCTCCTTCCTGCCCTCGTCTCCCCCTCTTGGCTGAGATTCAATTCGCATGCTTGCCATTCCCCGAGTCTTGGGTGCTTTGCTACCTTTGAAACTCGTATTTTCCCACTTTTCCTACCTTACCGCCTTCTTATTCTCACACCATCCCTTTCACTCCTTCCCCTACTCTTCCACTCCTTCCCACGACTCTTGGGATCGGGCAGGGAAACCTACTCCATCCCACTCTCCCTCACCTCCTTCCTCTCACCCTCCCCGTTTTTAAAGTCGTGCGTGGATCGGAAAGGGGAGATCACGCGTGAAGACACGCTTCGGGACAGGGGTGTCTCGCGAGGGAACTTAATTCGCGTAAATGTCGCAAGGAGAAATAAAATACGACGCGAGTGCTCTCAAAAGGCAGCACATACGGTGCCATTTGTCCAGCGGAAATCGTTATCATATGATGTGAAGAAATCTGCCACCGAGATTTATGAGACTAAACGCGTTTTAAATGACTACGCGGCGGTTCGTTGTTTATTCGCACCTTCCAACTTGAACCGAGATCATAAAACTGTGACAACAGATGGGATATTTAGTCAACTTATATCAACCGGGACATAGAGTAGTATAGAGTTTCCGGTTACGACGGCAAAGAGAGCATGCTTTTATCGAAATAATATCAATCAATTTCTTTACACGAGGGTGTTTCCTTCGCCCCAAAGGTAACACTACAAAAACAAAACTAATCAAAATGTAATCTATTAAAGAGTCGTCATATATTTATAGGCTTAATCAAAGAAATACTCCGTAATATCTTTCTGCCGTATTCATTACTCAAACATCACAGATTGATTCAACAGTTAATCATTGGAGAAAGTTACACCATACAAGACGAAGACTATAAGTATTTAATTCTTGATTAAAATCTCGAAAAAACTTCAACTCAATACATTTGACTGAATATATTTCGAATCATCACGTAGTAATAAAGATCTAAAGGAAAGGTAATTCACATAATATCAACAATACGTCACAGAAAGAAGAGATACATCGTATTAAGGGCAGCACTAAAAATGACATTGGTAAATATAATTAATTTTAGTAAATATTATCACATGTTCTGACGATATAGATAATGAAAAATACGATGTGAACTGGAAAGAAACATAATGTATACAGTTGCAATGTGTGTGTGGAGAATGAGAGCCAGAAGAAATAATCGTACATCTTGTGCGTACGCAGATGGTCCTACCAGCAAATATCGCAAAGTAGTAGGACTAACTCCACTCATCGCACAGCGATCACCTTTCCCTAGGAAGAGACAAACAATTACCCGATGCGTTGGTTACGTTTTCACAGCACGAAATCTATTACATCTCCAAACACAACCAAGTACCACACGAAGAATAAAACCCACCTGCGCTCACACAAGAGAAGGCTGCATTACTTCCATTCCAAGTTTTACTACCTCGGAAAACCACTCTCCCTTGCCTTGGGGTTCTCTTGTTCTCGTCACATCCCTGCCCCGCACTTGAAGGAAAACTCGGTTAGCACCAAAATATTCTACAAATTCCATTACTTTCCTGTTTCAATAATTTCCAATTATTTTCTCCGTCTGCTAGGGAATAGGAAATCCCGAAGAAAACATTTCATACCAACAATAAAACCCTAACCAAAGATGGATTCGTACCGGCGATCTTAGGGCACAGACCTGTCCGCGAACGCATTATCCAAGGGTCCAATATGAACGCCTACATTTCGCCTGATTGAGAATAAAGGCAGTTGGATATGTAAGGATTAAAAAAAAATCATGAATATGTTATTTATTCAGAATATAATGCATTATCACAATTTTCGCGCTAAGTTCTACACCAACATTTCAACAAAAAAGATAGGAAGTCATACAAAAGCCTGATACGAAGGGAAAAAGACCTGTAACCAACTTCCGGGTTTTCAGAGCAAGATTTTCTTTCATACTGAACAAAAACATTTAGAACACCCATTTTGAACGGTCAACATTATTTTACAACGGAAAGAACAAAAAGACTGCTTCAAGCAATGACCCGCTGTAGAAAAAGAGCAGTTAAGGCATACATACGAATTTGTATACTCGCTCCTTCAATTTAAACGCGCGTGAAAACATTTCCCATTGTGCAGCAAAATTGCAAGGTATTGTGTTCCTGTCGGCCATGGTTATTACTTTTCGCTGCAATATTACATCAGAAATCGAGTCCAAGGTAGGAAATGGAAAATCGAACGAAAGGTGAACGACCTAACGGGAAATGGAGAAAGAGATTGGATAGGGAGGGCGAGGATCAGCTTAAAGAGAAAGGAAGAGGTGAGAGAGATAGAAAGCATGCGGCAGCGTACTTTTAAAAGGACAGGTTGTTACGGTGTCGGTGATGGGGGTGGCGGAGAGTGAGGGTTAGGTGGAGGGGAGGGTGTCGGAGAGAGAGGGTTGGGAGCAGGGAGCACGGACGTTGAACCTGACAAAAGAACGCCGACGCGACAGGGATTATGGGGTGCCTATTTCATTTCTCAGTGATATACCATTAAGGGTCGAGGCAGGGAGAACTTCGAGAAAATCTGCTATTCCCCATTCATTTCTCCCTGCTAATTCCCTGGCATTGCGATGTAGGTAAATGTGCCGTCAGGACTGACTGAAGGATGTAGTGTAATGAGACGGGAACGAAAAAAAACATTGCCTACAAACAAAGAAAAATAATTTAAAATAATTGATGTACCGAAATAAAAAATACTTAGAAGCGTTGCTTACCCAATAAGATAAATGTATCGGGGATGCACGGACTCTAAGCCACGTGGGTGAACAATAAAACGCTTTAAACGGAATGAACAGATCACACGGCGGCACCCTTGTGAAATTCCGTGCAGCAAAATGAAATGGGGGGACGGAATCAGCCTTGTTACGACTGGTCTTCGAGGTCATTTTTTTGCAGTGAAATGGTGACATCTTGCCCAAGCAACCCCCTGTTGGATAAACTCTCGGGTGTGCTCGAAAAATCGGAGCTGAAAAATTACGCGATATTTTTAGGTTGGCTCAGAGTATCAGTATGATGGCGCTCAAGGTTTACCAGTAAAACTGCCATATCATATGTAATAGTTCATAACATGCATCTCCATAGCTAATTCTCGGCAAGGTACAAACAAAGAGAATCGATGCGGTCACTTGGACTGCACCCCTGGCTCTAGAACGGAGAGCACGGGCTCCGATCCGGGTGAGACTCTCTGATGCATTCTGCTCGCCCAAATTGATTTTCTTGCCACCAGAAATATCTGGCGAGTCATAGGAAAATATAAGGAGAAGAACGTATGAGACGGTCGGGAAAGTCCTGTGACTTACGCAATCGACGACTGATCAATACGTCTCAAGTTAGATTCCAATCTTTGGCATAGGTACTTTCCGAGAAGTCAATGAATATTATTTCCGGTAATAGGCTGTTCACCGTTCATGTCGAACAATGACCACACTCTTTATTGAGGGTCCACAAAAATTAACATATCAATACTTCTGCATCAGTCATTTCACGTAATTGGTACTAGATTGACTTAAGCATATTACCCGACAAACTTACAGCAGATGATTTGCAGATCCTTGCAGTTTGAAAAAGCAATAAGATCAGATACGGTAGAATACGACAGAATAGAAATTGTAGCATACAACTGCACTGTTTTAAATAATTATGTATTCATTCAAAGACTTTTTCTTGCAAATTATGACTGCATGTCATTGAATCGACGTGAATGATATCAGTGGAATGAATTTGAAGGAGTGATCCGGGTATGACTTATAAAATACCGCCTCACCGATGAAAAACCCCTAGCTGTGATAGCGGGTAGGGGAGTAGGTGGGGGTAAACCGTGTCCTGAGGAAATAGCACTGCGTGAATTCCCACTGAGAGGGCTTACGGTTGAGTTTAGTATTCATCTATGTGAGATGGCAAGGACCGTTTAAAATATAATACAGTTATTAATTGATAATTATTAATATTTATTGGCATTGGCAAAACCCGTGAACTTTTAAAACTTTGACGAGTTTGACAAAAAAATTACAAGAAGGGAATTTTATCAATAAATGATTAAATACTTAACAACTTCTTGATTTTTTCTACTACCATTATTAATTGTTGTAATCTTCAATGATCTCGGTGATTTTTTCGTTTAATTAAACCAATTCCAGGCTAACATTTTCCTGGTTCACTCAACAATTCTGACACAAGACTTAAAAGGTCTGCTACTAACGAATCTCACAAGTCTTTAGTCATGAAGCAAATAGCAGGATCTTCAAAATTGAAAATGAGGTTTACCGAATTACCTAAGGCTATATGTATACGCCATCAAGAAAACTCAGTGCGTAGCAGATATGAAGTCTACGTTGAGGAGAGATATGACAATAGCTTAAATAACGTAGCATTAAAGATGACCACATGATATGACATGAGAGAAAACCTCAAGATAAGACCGTACCAGTAGCGATCAGGAGTAATGCAGGGATTAGATACAGAATTATTAATCCGCTAACACGTGACAGGAATTGAATAAACTAATGAGGCAAACTACTTGGGAACAAACTGCTCAAACTGCTAATTCCAATGTAAAGAGTTCTTGATTAGTGGAGGAATCAAAAATCAGCGGAATAGGATCTATTGCCTTAATATCGACAGGTAGAGCGAAAAGCAACCTCTACTAGAGTAGTTTTCCTCTGTCACATTCTACAAAACCTCAATCGGCTTTGTGAAATGACCATGCGATGACTTCTTTAAAAAGATATGAACACATGAAGTGAGATACAGGGGACGGAGTAGAACCTTTCACCCTGCATATTTAATAATACGCAAAAAGTGACCTACAGGGTCGGAAAATTTAGAATATTCATGTACATCACGTGATAAACTACACCAACATAAAGGACTGATTGTGAGCAATAAAAGCTCTCAAGAGTCTAAATACATTTTCATGTAATGGGATACAATATATTGTGATATTTACGACAGCTGCAAATCATTGGAATGGAAATAAAATAAGCCCCACTCCCTGCAGCATCGAAAACAGCTTTCACTTGAAACACTTTTCTGGGGCGGACTCGAGAGACGAAATGGCCACCGTGGAGACGTGAATCATATGGAAATACATGTATATCTACTGTCATCTCCCTTATCTTGAATATAATGTCCATTCCGGAATAAAACGCCAACATGAATCGTCTACTTTCTGTTAGATATTAATCGAAATTTCCGACGTGGATAGAAACTATTTTAAGTCAAATTCATGGGGTCTACAAGGGAAGATAAGGCGATGAGAGTATTAACAGAGGTATTCGAAACAAAACTTGAGGATATTGGAGTAGCTAAACACTATGGTTTAAGACTTGCGAAGAGCTTTAAAGAAGGGGTGCCGGACGGAAAGACAGAAAGATCAACACTGGTGTGAATAATTATATGAAACTTTAAGAACCTACAAGCCATAGTGGAGACAGAGAGTTAGAAAGAGGAAGAAACGGGGAGAGATGATGGGAGAGAAATACAATTGAGCAGTGCATTTTCCTAGAGCCCATTTCCCCCATTACAGGATAGCTTTCTGCTTTGAAAAACCTAAGATCCAGGTGTGGGAAACGTTCATTATAATTTCGTTTTACTTACTATGCGTGCAATACCCTCGAGGATATTTTGATCGGCAGGCTTAAAAACCTAACTACAGCGACCTGTCACCATTTATTTAATTCTGTACTCAATTGTACAAAGCACATGCAATGGACGAATTAGTTTAATTTACTTAAACAGTGACAGGGGAAGACGAAAACTCAAATCCCTGATGGTTTCAACTCCCCGATTGGCTGCTACCATAAGTATCGCTTGAAACATACTTATTTAAGAACACACTTGAGAGACATTTTCAATTGAGTCGATTGTGATAGTCGATTTAAATAGTAAAGCACATCATTTAACAAATGTAAGAAAAGTATGCAAAGAAGCAAATGCCTCCCTCGCTTCACTATCACTTTAACTCTCAAACATATCTGTGGACGGTTAATCGCATGGTGTCCGAGAATAGCAGGAGAGGCAGAGATGTTGGGGATTGGGTGGGCGGGCGAAGGAATAAGGGCTAGAAAGTAAATCAGACCAGACAGCTAAGACGAGAACAGTCAAAACTAATTGTAAGTAGCGAAAGTAGAGAGATGTAGAGTGAGGGAAAGAGAGGGCGGTATTTGTAGAGGGGATTTGTTCGTGCGCGTCAGTGTGTGTGGGCCGGGGGGGGCAAAGGAAGAAAATGAAATGGAAGACAATCGGAATGAGAGGAAATGTGGGTGGTGGGTGGAAGGGCGGGAGTGACGAAGATGCCTTGGCAAACAGCAGCACGCTCCTTCCCGGAGCACGCAACCGGTGTTTGCAGCCGAGTCCTACGCAGCGGCAGAACGGAGGAATCCCGCGGCGCGACCTCGCTTTCCGATCTCGACAGCCCCAAAACGTCCCACCTCCTTACTCCCCCCACCCATCCGTGCTAACTCCGTCCAACGCCACCCACCCACGATCTTTCCCGCACTCTGCTCCGGGAACCGGAGACGGGAGCTCAAGACTGGATCCAAGACGCAATCCGTCTCGACGCTGCGGTGCCTTCCCTTCCAAAAATATGCACTAGCCTCCAAGTGGAAATTTAAGTGAAATAAATCGTCACACACTTTAACGACTATTTTATATACATTCTCCTCCTCGGAGAAGGGAAAATTCCGCACAAAAAAATTGATAACTATGTCAGAGTACCCGGGCTTCCGCACTCGGTTTATCGTTGGCCTCAATTGCGAGCACTCCATGACTAATTCAGCACTACGAAATCGGACGCAAGTACACAATTTAGCCCCTCAAACAAAAGGTTGGGGACTGTAGAGACGTATTACCGCAGCTGGAAGGGGGAAGTGACTAAAGGGAGGGGGAGACTGAAAGGAAGGTGAGTAGTGGAAGCACCCCGGGATGGTAAACGGAACTATTTCTCGAGAGGGAAAGTTCACCATTTATGACACCCGTAATTAACAATGATAACCTCTAGATTTTACTTTCCAAAGTTAATCTTTCCCTTAAGGAGACACTTGAATCTACGGTCCCTTCACAAGGGTTAGTGGGGCGAATCTGCAAATCGCATTATTTTCGGACGCGAAGAGCGCCACGAGCGTTTATACATGGTAAGCGTCATTCTTTCCAAGGCCCATGCCCTTCTCCACTGTTGTTATTACCTAACACACCCTCTTCTCCATTAGCTCACTCTTCCCTTAAAGTGCTTTTCTTAAAACTTACAGAATGAATGCTTGATACTCAAGATTTTGGAGGACAAAGTGTAAATATGAATCTCCGAAAGCCACCACTGTTGAAAAGATAATAAACTAACCGTTTCTTGTCTAAGTAGTTCAATGTATTGTTGATTAATTGTGAAGCAGGATCATACCAATCGACTGTTAGCAGCATTTGTCGCACATAGTTAAACTGTTACTCTTAAATAATGTACAGCGACATATTTATTTTTAAACTTCGACAATAATTGGTAATGAGACGAGAAAATGAATCATTCAGCTTTCCACACGCAATTACAAAGGATTTTTCCAGACTATCTTCGCTACCTCGTAACATTTTTAGGGAAGATAATTATATTTCCCACAAATGATAGAAGTTAATGAATTCGGAGTAGTCCAATCGTTACAATGTGGAAGGGATTCATTCTACCGCTTGGAATAGAATCCCTCAAATTCCCAACCAATACTCAGCTATACTTCGACATATGATCGATTAAAACTGCGATAATAACCTTTGTGTTAAAAAGACTTACGGACACTCATTTGACCGTTAGGTAGTACGAACCAGGTCGAAATAATGAACGCATCGAATCACAGCTCAGGTAAGCTGATTTTATGCCCAACATTTTTTCCTGTCAAGTCACTAATGGCTGATGGCAATTGTCTCACAAAAAAGTTAGGCTCAAGAGAAGGTAATTATATTTAACTTACACCAAAAAAGGCCTACTATGAACTAAGAACCAAAAAATTAATTACTTATTTTTCCACTACCAGCAGCACAATAAGGTACAGACTGCTTGAACGGCAAAATTGCATCGCTTCAAGCAGGTAATGATTATATTGCAAATCGAAAAAAATCATTGAACTTTGCGTATTAACGAGATACTTTACAGTGTAACCATTAATTAACACATGAAAGTATTTCAAGATATAATATCGAGAGAGAGAGAAAATAAAAAAGACCAGTAAGTGAAAGAGCGCAGCAATACCATAGAACGACTCCAAAACTTCAACCGATTTCATTTAAAAATATAAATAAACCCCAAGTTTTGCATCGCAGGTTCCTGTTATTTATCATAAATTCATTTCCTGGAGTGACCTATTCCCTGACCCTTTCTCTCGGTGGGACACTGCCGAACCTTGGGCCGAGATTTATGATTAAAAGGGAAAAAAAATTAGAAATGGTAAGGCGTTACAAATCTCACGACTAAATGTAGATAATGTTAAAAGCAACGTGAAATAATTCACTACAATGCTTACAAGGAGAAAAGTATATACATTCCAGAAAAACGGAAAGAATGCTACAATATTTATCAATTAAAACATGGGTTTCCCGAGGGATGATCTTTCATTCCCTCAATACTATTTAAAATAATCTGGTGAAGTCCTAAGAATCGAGAGTAGGCGCCCAGCAAAATTCCCAAAAATCGGAAGCTCTAATGCCAATGGATATCACGCGAAAAAAAATGGAAGGGAATTTTTGTTGCGTATTTGGACAAATCTCACCAAAACTGCGCTAAAACGAATCACGCAAACAACATCATACCATATATTATAGAAATGAAATAATGCGGCATTGATCAAACAAATTATTTTATTGAAGTAGATTATGAAGACACAAAACCAGCATCTGAATCATTTGGTTCTGCACAGAGAGCCAACAAAATCACGAAAAATGAAAAGCCGTGAAAGAAATGGATTGTTTTAAAATGTAAGTTTTTATGAGTGAAATCATTATCTTGATTTAGTATCCAAGAAAAATCTACCAATGAGACACACAAAGATCTACTATTGCAGCTCATCGATGTGCCTGCTGAAGGGCGCATGGTAACAGAGAGCAAAATGGCAGATGAGTCGGAGAATGAGTGAATAAATAAAATTAACAGCAACGGCTTATATTTAACGATAGCATTAAATTTAAAAACTTTATCACAAACGCAGTATGTTTCAAGCAAACATACTGCGTTTGTGATCGGGTGACCTGATGATGATGTAGTAACATTGAAACCGGTCGCATTAAACTTCATTTTTGTGGAAAATTGCTATTTTTAATTGATCATGATATTCCACCATATCACGCCTGAAACGTCTCTTTTCAAATAAGTAGTTTTCAGACTTGCGAAAGAGGGGAATATTCATAGGAGTAAAATCTAATTCACTTTCCCAGTCGAAGAACGAAGACCTTAAGACAAGACCTTATGTCAATTTCAATCGGAATATGACAACGGCAGCCCTCTTTCTACTCAACTTCAGACTAATTCTTTACTGATTTACTCCTTCCCTTTCTTACACACTTCTTAATGTGAAAGTTCAACTTTTTTCTTAGCATTTCTTCCGCCAAATTTTTGTCTAGTTTTTCTTACATTAGGATCCTCAAGAATTCGTCCCTACGGACCATCAACCCCTCTGTTTCAGTTTTTTCGTACCCCGAGTCGATTAAAAATAAATTATATCATGAAAGAACGAACAAAATCTAAAACGGATCAAATCTCCACGTTAACAAGATCCCTTGAAAGGCCGACATCCACGCCGGTATCATTACAAGGTAAACAATCGCTGAGGCGTCGGCGGCAAGGCACTGTTTTGGTGTCAATTTTCCATATACAAAGGAGGATACGACAATAATCCAGCGAAAACACCCCGGACGGATAGGGGAATGCTTCCGACGGAATATTAAAAGAGCATGCCAAATGCTCTCCGACCGATTGAACGGGAGAGTGGAGAAAAAGGAAAAAAATGGGAACCCGAGGAATAAATAAACAAATGGGAGTGTGGTGGGTAATTAATCATTATGAAAGCTTCACAAAACCTTTCCAAATATTCTCGCACACACCGATCTCCCACCCACCTCGTTCTCGTCCCTACTCTCCCTCAATCACTCCCCCAACACCCCTAGCGGCACCCCCACCTCACCCGGTCAACCTCCCCTCATCCAGCCACCCTTCACCTCAACACCCCTAAATATCCTCTCCGGTAATTAGGAATGGAAGGGAGGGAAGAGGGGAGGGGGGGATACGGTTAAGGGTGCAATGGGACCGAGGTATCTAGGGGAAAGGCTACACACTTAAGAGAAGAGGACGCTAGGTTGGGGGAGGAGGGGATAAAGGATAGGGGTTCTGAGCGGTAAATATGGGGAAGGGCGAGAGGAGGGAGGGGCAAAGAAATTTGGCGAGGGTGAGGAAATTCAGAGGGAGGGTGGGTAATGGAATTGGGACACAGAATGGGGTGGAAGAGGAGGTGGAAAAAAAGGAAGAGTCAGGAGGAGGGGCGGGAGTAGGATATAGGGGAGGGAGGGATGGAAAATAGTAGTGTTGCGAAGGGAAGAGAAAGAGAGGGGAAGGGAAAGAGGGAGGTTGAAGAACGAAGGCGTGAAACAGGGAAGGGCCGAGTCCCGTCACTTACTTAACGCCCACCGAAAAACTCCCGTTTTGAGTGGTTTACGAGAAGCGTCTGCGTATTGTGCGAGCTCGCAGTTAGGGTTTCTGGGGTAAAAAGGCGAAGAGAGAGGGACGAGGGTGCCGGGGAGTTGGAAAGGGAAGAGCGGGGAAACATGGAAGAAATACAGCCTATGAAATTACACTTGTCATTTCCGTCCCGCATAGCTAACGGTGGAAAACTGGGCGCCCACGAAATTGAGATCATAAAACCCCCTTGTTGCTGAAGCCGGGAAAAACTGGAATGGGTACGCCGCGCGGAGTCTCGACCAAGAGGAAAGAATAGGACCAGGTGCTAGGGAGACGACTGAAGAAATGGAATTTATTTTGAGAAACCTAATCATTTATGTCAACGGGCGTCATCCATTGCGAACAGGGCATTGAATACATGACGATATTTCAAATTTGACCCGTGAAAATAAGTTGGTTCCGATAATTTAGCCCCGTACGTAACTACAGCTAAAAGCAATTTCATCCGAGGAAAATAACTTGGCGAAGAATGGTTTCATTGTTATTCATCATGGAAAGAGTGAAATCAAAACAGTATTTTATAAAGAGTTCGCCCAACGTGTTTTTGCGCCTTAAAACCATACCGGAAAAGAAGAGGACGTGTGCAACGGAAAACCCCAAAACTAGCAATACGCCAACTAAAACTCACCACAATCTATTAATTTCAATTTCAGCGAAATACCCACAACAAACATAACATGTTACGTACGACATCCATCCATTCGGAATTTTTTCAAACTTGAATTCATTCACGCTTATTGCAACTGGCTTCTGCTTATTTCAGTGTGCACGACCCTCGCAAAGGCGGCGAGATCGAAACAAATGAAAGAAGTGCGCGTTCATCACAAAATGGCCTGGCAGAATCGAAGGGGTACTCAGGAAAAATAATTCTCGAGTTTATTAAAGATGAAAAGAGGTGCCGACGGTAATTGATGGCAAATCATTAAAAATCAAATCCGCATTCTAGGCGCCATCCGCCACCGCACTATTTGATCTCACAACCATTAGCTGCGGCCAGTAATACCGACTCAACTCCGATTCCGCCCTGAGGGCGGGAATAGAAAATCGTCGAGAAAAAAAGGCTGAAATTAAGAGGAAAGTGCTTATTAGGGAAATTTAAAATAGAATTAGGGAAAAATATCCGATGGCACACTTAGCGAGGGATGATAGGAAGAAAGAGAGAAGTGTGAGGGGTGTCTCGAATAGGAACTGTGAGTTGGCCAAGTACGATATGAACATGAGCAGAGTGGGTACAGGAGGGTGTGCGTGTGTGGGTGGGGGTGTGACGAAGTGGCTCGGGGAGAGGGAGAGATTATCAAACAGAGAGGAGGAGACAGACGAGCGGTGGAGTGGAAAGGGGCACACTTTCCGGGAAGCGCGCATCCCATAGTAACCCATTCGCCCGCATGGCAGAGCTGTGATCTTTCGCCGAAGGCGGAATCGCAAACAAAACGGGGCTTAAGGGGGAAAAAATGGAAGGTTTGGCAAAACGGCCAGGGCATGGGGAGGGAGGGGTTGGTGTGGGGAGGAGGATTGGGGAAGTGGCGGTAACGAGAGTGAAAGTAACATGGGAAAAAATGTCATGCGGGCTAGAGAAAGAATGGAGGATGAAAAACGCAGCGACGAAGGCTGGATGCCTCTGTTAGCTCGTAATCTGCCCGCTTCAAAAAGTGAAGCAATATCTCAGTTATGTAGAGATATAGCTACACACCATCCAAACGTTCACGTATCTGGTCTCGCTTTGTGAAGCTCACATGAAAAAAACACAAGGCATACCAAAACAAAAATCAGGACATCTCATACCTATTATTAGTACTCCCTTTCAAATAAAAAGGAGAAAATGCGAAACTGAATTAGACAAGCCAACTCAAAAACAAAAATACTATTTTGATTCATTCTCAGACGGCTCGTGGCTGGTATCCACAATATTGCCCTTTTAAGTTTTCAGATTATAAATAACCTAGCAAGACTAAATTTATTAATACTTGATTACAGCTATTCATTATTATAAAAATTGGCATCACAATAAACTTCTTCACAACGATATCGTTTAGGAACTGGTAGGAAAAACTCTTAATGTTACTCACTTCAGATGCTTCAACTTCAACCAGATTTTTATCGCGACTTCATTTTACGCAACGGGAAAGCGAAAGACTATAATTAGGATAGCCACAGGCTTTTTTTCATTCCTCTTATTTTGCTCAGAGTTTCCAAGGGGAAAAATTGGTTCTCCATGGCACGAACATATAATTTTGAATTATTACTTATTTTTCTTTAATTAGTGTTTTTCCCACTTTCTTCACCGATTGTATTTTCCTTACTGGTGCATACACTATAACGTACAATTCAGATACTTGATTACCACGAGGTATACAAATTAGATATAGGACAGTTTCACATGAATTTTTGAATGAGAGAATGTAAACTATTTCATGCCTACCACCCACTGGGTTACCGGTAAAAAAAATATTAATCACCAGTCAATTCCATAGATTCCAAGCTTTTAGCCACGTTTTTTTCTTTTCGCGAACTTTACCAAGGAATGCTCCGCGATGACCAAGAATCGAAGGATCGCTGTCCGACCTGATGATACTCGCATCGTATTTCCCCCGTGTGCACGCCACTCTCGCGTACGCACGTGATTGCCGAGGTAAAATCTGAGAGAGAGAGAGAGAGGGAGAGAAAAAGGTGTGCCGAGGCCGCTCTTCAGCGGCCTCCACTTACCGCTATGTAGTGCTCTCCTTTCCCGGCTTTGGCGATCATATCCCAGTCAATGGTGTCCACGAAGCATAGGTTGGGATTTTTCTCGATTCTCACGGCGCCGCGCATGATGTCCGTCAAGGAGTAGAGCCCTATCCTCTGCATGTGGAGCATCTCGAAGACGACGAGGGCGTAGTTGAAGAACAGAGTGTGCCCGCGGATGACGGAGAGATTGGGGAAGAGATTCTCGAGGGTTTTGAGTCCATTCACGCGGTACAAGAAGAGGTAGCCAGTTATCTCGCGGAGTTCAGGGAAGCTTACGTTTGTGTAGCTGTCTTCAACGGCATGGTCTATGAGGAGGATTTGGACGAAGCCTTCGACTACACGACAGCCTCTCAGTCTCTCGAGGTATTTGACGGAGTTCCGGATGTCAACGCTTTGACACACTGTAAAAGAGAAAGACGACAAGAAGTCAGTGGGGAAATGTATAAAAGAGATGTTTAACATCAACAAAAAAATAAATAACATTTTTATTAGCTCTTGATTCAATGAAGAAACTATCATATGGCATCGTATTAACGTCTAAATAATTCTATCAACATTAAAATATCACACATTATTACGGGGAAATAACTGCGAAGAAGGGATTTTTTACCAACCGGCAAAAAACAAATTATTATTTACAGCGTTAAGAACGTGGAGATATTTATTCAACAAAATGATAATAAATTAATGAAAATGGAATAAATAATACTTGGTTAAATAATAAAATTAAAAAATGAAATAATCCATCCAGAAAATAGAGTTACTTCAATTGACAGTGCAAAAATTGACCAGCCCAAGGACGTGAATTCAATCACACAGATATGAAAGCTGATGCAGTGTCGTCATGTGAAACATTTCATTATGGGAAAAAATGCAATTCAGAAGAGTAAATTATAAAAAAGAATATAAAATTATACTAATACTTGAGATGCCAACAGGAGCATTTGCCCTTAACTTATCGTTCACCAAAGATTATTCCAAGGATACTAAAAACCATCCACGGAAAAGACGACACTGACTGAGAAGAGGGTTACATTGTGCTCTGCGCGTTGGACTTGGCGGAGGATATAACTTTCGGGCGAAATATTTTCAAGGTTAAATGAATTCCGGGGAAAATTAGCCCTATGCCCCATAGCAAGGCCACTGGGCGATACCTCCGTCGAACGGTCAAACGGGAGTTGGCAGCCGTTTTAATTCGAGTCTCCCTACTCTTCGCGCTGTGTCGCCATCGATTCCGAATTCGGAAACCCATCAATTATTTATTGCGAATCGAGCACAATGATCTGCCAGTTAATTAGGGCGCGATTACTGCGTCCCTGATGCGAAGCCCGAACGGAGGGCGAGAACCGGGAGTGCTTCCGGCGGCTACCCTTTAATATTAACATGCGCACTCGAGAAAGGAGGGAGCGAGAGGAAGGAGAGGGGAGAGGAGTGAGCAGACGAGGGAAGGAATGGGAAGGCAATAAGAAATTAAAAGAGCACGCACTCCGCAGTGCACATGCGCGCGTGTGTCTGTTTGTGGTAGGGACCCCGGTGAAGTTGCTCGAAACTCGTGGCGGCATGGAAAGGGTGCTATCATCTTTCCACCGCGATGCGGAAGTAACGACTCCGCGCATCATGGCGACGATAAGGGTGACGGCCAACGTTGCTGCCCCGTTCACATCCAGCGTGATCCTCTTCCGAAGGAAACAAACAACCTGGTATATTCATAAACATACGTTATATCAGTAACGCAGGTCAAAGAAAGATGACATACACGTAAATTGCAACTCTCGGTTCATTTTCATTTGAAATGCGACTGGACTTACTCCATCCTTCGACGCCACAAACTCATCTCAATAGATACACGCTAATCGGGCACAACGAATTTAAAGTTTAACATTAAATTAACAGACTATTGAAATATTTCTAAAACGTATTACATTTCAGTTAACAGAGAAAAATATAATCTCATTGAGTTCGTGAGAACTGACTAAATGGAATCCACCTGAAAATGTACGTATAATTTCAATAGCATTACTACACATATGCAATAGATGCTAGAAAAAAAATTAATTAACGAATAGAGGCATAAAGCGTCCCTCGAACAAATTATCGGCTTGGATTGAAGCGGGAGCTTTACGAAATAAGAATTTAGGCATTAATTCAAGTAAATTTAACGAATATTTTAGGGGAAGTATTCAGTGAAGAGAGTGCAATGGGAGATCTTTCAGCGCAGTTTCGTCAACCCTTTAGGATGTAATTTTAATCTCCAGGCCTCACGGTAGGATGCGTTTACGCGGAGTAGGAGACCCTCCACTCATCCTGCTCTCCCACAAGCATAACCCAATGTATATAACTCCATGTCTCTTAGGTGCACAACATTTGATTTCTTTTACACCACGATTACCCCTTTCAATGGTATCCAAAGTAACTGCTGAAAATTATTACAGCAATGATTGAAAACTTAGGGGAAAGCAAGTACAATCCTGAACAACTCATGCAGTTTTCAACAGATAAACACCCACGAGGACGTCCTGAAACACTGCAAAATTAAAAAAATTCGTGAGTATCATTCCCGCCTGGGTGGGTTTTCCTCCATCTAGGGCCTGGGTGTTTCCAATTCCCTTCTATGTCATATCATTTGTTAAAAGTCCCACGTAAAATCCAAAAGTGTATATATATATATATATATGTATATATGTATATATATATATATATATATATATATATATATATATGTATGTATGTATATATATATACATATATATATATTACAAACTGCAGAATACTGTCAAAATGAAGTGCGAGAGTACATTAAGACATTTTTATCCCCTTGGAAAACCAAGAATGGCATAAAAATGAACATTAAAAATAAAAATATAAACAAACCAAGTGCGTAAATTGTGCTAAAAACTGAAAATTATCGGTTACCCTATAAATAAGTCAAGGAATGGCTTTCTCTAGCATTCCGTGTTTGGGAAGCAGTTCACCGAGAGCTCGATCAATCTCAGTCAGAATACCTATTGATCAAACCATTCGAAACGTAAAGCGAAAATGACAGAAAATATTTTTTCTGTCAGCCGATAATATAGATGGCCCGTAATAAATCGCCAGCTATTTCACCCTTCTGTTGGTGGTCAAGAAGTAAACAAGAGATAACAGAGTGAAGCATGAACAACGTCATGGATCTCCAACTGAAAGCTACTCACTGAAGAAGTCAGGAACGTAAGACGTTAAAAAGATTTTTAACCTCTACAAGATTCTCAATATCACGGAGAACTGTTTTGTGTATGAAACACGCCGTCACTAGCTTAAAGTTTAAAGAAAATGAAAGTACATAATCCAAGATCCCCCTTAACATGGAATTATTTTGAACTCCTCGTAATAGGTTAGAACACATTACATTCTTAGAGAGTGTATCCCTGACGTTGAATTGAACAAATAACAGCAGACGGATATAAATTAATCTTGATTTTTTATTTAATTGATACATAGAATGAACGCAAATTTATTTTTCTCATGGGACGTTTGACAAATTATATCAACTTTAATAATCAAATCGCAACATGATGCCCACTTACGATGCGTAGCTGAATTACGAAGCATCTGCCTTCACGGATAAGCAAATTAAACACATTACGTTCAACACTAAAATGAAATAAAGATTAATTGGGAAAATTTCTTCTCGGAGAAAAGACCTGGCTCTTCTTGTAAACTCATCAGATATTGCTGCGCAAGATTTTTTTTTGACAGGTCTGCATTCAACTATCTCGCTAATTGTCAACGCGTTCTTCACGTCTCAGGAAAAAGTTGCAATCACCAAATATTACCCGCCAGCTCATGACGCACATACTTCGACACCACCATACCACTCCTGTCGAGGAAATTGGCGACTTGGTCAAGCGCAATCCATTAGGTGATATGTGGCGTTAATTCCGTCCCACGATGCCTCGGACATCCGACACAGCCCCCACACCCCTTCTCGCTCGGAGTCTGTTTTAAAACGAGACAAAACAGATCCCTGACCATAATCTACTCAACAGAGCGAACGTTTTGGCCCTAACTCTCTCTAGCCTCTTTCCCCATAGCTAAAGGTGACGAAGGAGCGAGATGGACGCGACTCTCCCATTCTCTTGATTTCACGGGACAAGAAGCGGAGGGTCGTAAGTCGGGAGGCTCCGGGAGCCTTTCACGGAACGGCGGCAGAAGCGGGCGGTTGAGTCGCCGCCTGGAAACAAGGAACTCGGCGAGCAGCTGCTTTAAGATATTCGCATAATTTTCTCGCGTGTTGCGGAGGGCAAAGGCAAACCATCTCGCTAAAACGGAGGCGAGTCAGAGGGAAAGAGCGCGGGAGGAGAGACATTCAAATTCTTTTGAGGAGTGCCCTGGAAAGGAGATGGTGCACACGGACACACTACACACAGAGAACACGCAAAATAACGGCTGAGTCATCGGCGACTCGTTGAGGAGGCGGAAAACGCGATGCATAGCTCTGATTGTTGGTGATAATGGACATAAGGGAGGAGGTGCATTCAAGAAGCCGAGCCAAATGAAGGACAGGAAGTAAAAAGGGATATAGAATTAACACTGAGTAGCTACCGAATCGACGTGTCGAAGCAACCCAGAGTTGTCTTCCTCCCTAGAGTAGGACAGAAATGCTACTTCGACGGTCGTTCACTTTACTCTCCTTCATAAATGAACTTTCAATCCCTCAAAATCCACTCCAAAACACACTCTCATTGGGTTATCGATGAGTCCTGACAATACAATAATCTGAGAACTGATGAAACGCCACAAAAACTCCACGAGACCAATGTACACATACATACATGTCTGGTTGCATGACTTACTGGTGTTCAACAACGACGAAACTAGAATATTTTCCATTTCACATCATATAGCTGTTTTGATAATTCTCCCTGAGTAGCCATTTCTCATCAATAAAATAAATAAGTGCACATCCAAAAATTTTCTATAAATGATAAGACGAAGCGAGAAAATTAAACTGGAGTGAGGAGGTATTTCGTTAATGTAACGCATACATATTAAAATTAAAAACAACAATCGGAAAAACATGAGTTACCCATGAAATTCGGAGTCCACAAGGACATGGCCTTCTTTTGGCAAGTGAAAGAATTCTCAAATGTTTCAACTATTGCTGACGTTTTCAGCGTATCAGTCATTCTATAACAAACAAGTCAAAAATTTACTCTGGAGAAGACCACCAGAAAGGGATAAAACAACAA
Source organism: Hetaerina americana (assembly GCF_022747635.1). Lineage (NCBI taxonomy): Eukaryota > Metazoa > Arthropoda > Insecta > Odonata > Calopterygidae > Hetaerina > Hetaerina americana. Next base: position 62,558,041 of record NW_027286069.1, read on the forward strand.
ATACAAAGGAAATCGATATCATTCACCAGAGTTAAGGTAGGTGAATTGTGTTTCCAGCCCGATAGAATAGCACTTCAAAGGCGTGGATAAAACCCATCACTTGTATACATCAATTCTGAATTGAATCATTATTGGATATCCATTACAAAATAATTCCAATATCAAACCGGATATGTGCAGAAAGTGTCACTTGAACATTGTAAAAACATTAATTCTACAAATAAATACGGACCAGTAAAGTTTCTCTATGTTAGCAGAGATAACGCCTTGGTCACGAAAATCTCAAATATACGAAAATATTTATTTAAACACTCGAGATAATAAATATTCGGAAGGAAAATTACACGATATCCTAAACATACTCCCAAATAAGTCTCGTACTTTCTTAAGAGCATATAAGGATAATTGTTGAATAAAAGGTGAAAAGGAAAATTACATATAAAAATGAAAAACTACACCAATTTAAGAAAAAAACTTTTTGATGGCCTGCCGTTGCATCATCTTTGTACATGACAATTAATGGAACACCGAAAATATAGAGAGAAGCAATACGCTAGTTTTTACCACAAGATGGCGAAAACTGCGTCAGAGTGTGCAGAAAAAAGAACCCCTATAACATCCGTCGAAGGAGACAAACGAAAGATGAAATAACAAGTGAAGCACGAAGGATTTTGGAACGGGAAGGGATTGGAAGGGCGGGGATTGAGTGGTGCCATGGCAAAGAGGTAATGTTTGTGAGGAAAGGAGAGAGGGTTGCGGGGACGGGAGAGAGCAGGGAAGAGAGCACCTCATGGCAGAGCCGCAACTGTTATGTATCAGAATGGACTGCCGAAATCAGATGTGATTGTGATTGAGGTCCAGAGCGGAAAGGGGGAGTGGCATCGAAAGCGGAGGTGGGGGAAGAGAGCTTGGAGAGGGAAATGGGGGACGCGCCGCGAGGGGGTTTGCGGCGAAAAGGAGTGGCTTCGGAGGAGGAGAGAGGTGAAGGGCACGCTCCCCAGAGACAAAGAGACGATACACTTCCCCATGCGAAGACACTACTGCAACACTGAAAAGCAGCGTGGTCTTGCATAGGCAGAGGGGTTTGAAGGGCACCAGGTGATTGGATAACTTGGACGGTACTGGAATAGGAGGTAAATCTCGGCTTCATTCTCACGGGAACTGCATTAAGACTTAGGGTGGACTAGTTTAAGGATACAATTCCATTACTTTATATTAAACCGTGAGAGACGAAAAGGGATACGAACGATATAAAATATTCAAAAAAATATAAACACAGTAATCAAACCGAAGGTCCGTTCGGTAGGTGATGATGGAGTTCACCCAGTACTAAGCCCTACACGGCGTGTGAAATTCACACATCAGGGTAGGGTGATCACTTCCTTTCCCTGTCCCGGTTATGGTTTCCCAGGAAGATCTGGAAGCCGAAAAATCACACAGCTTGGGTGGAGCTGCAGGTGCCCAGAAAGGCTTGTCCAGGAATCGAACCCGGGCCCTCCGGTCAGGAGACCAACGCTCGATTGCAAGACTACCGCGACCCATATAATGTAGAATTGCTAGGTATTTGTAACCCCATTACACTTTCGGAAATGCATTTAAGAGAATACCATACGATTTGTTTTCAAACTTGTCTCAACACATAATATAACCTATTCTTTCCGAATGACCTCATTAGTGTTCTGTTCATCTGTTTTTAAGTCTCCCTTTCAATCCCTCGTCACTCTCCGCGGGGGGAAATTCCTGCTCCCTGCAACGCTGGGTCGCATTCCCTGCCTTTTACAGACTCTTTGGGGGTAGAGTGTTTCGTGGTGCATTTTCATGTGGTAGTGATGTTTCAATTTCTTGCTTGTTGTGTCCTGGCTTCCGTGTTGTAGGATGGCTTTCGTGCTGCATCCTGGGGTGCAGTTTTTAGTTGTTTTGCGGTATATTTGTTTGCATGAGTATTGGATGAAGGGATTTTTGCATGAGTGTGTGCGCTGCTGTGGGTGTAATTTTCCGTGTTGTTTTTTTGCATGTGGTATTTTTCCTTTTTACGGTTGGTGACCTAACACCCCCCGCCACACGCCCTTGTGGAGGCTTGCGGGGTATTATGTAGATGTAGATGAACACAGGAACTATTTCAGGCAAGTGGATACTGATGAATAAGCGTCAAGACCCATACCTCGTACCAGAGCATTACGTAAACCAACGGACAAGACACAACCTTAATGGACCGAGAGCTACGGTGAAAACTAAAGAGAATGATCGACCTCCGAAAACTTATGGGTATTTGAAGGAGTCATTTTTGCTTCCTGCTAAGAGATTGTTTCAAAAGTTTATGATTTTTCTTTATTTATGCAATTGATTACGTTTACTGCACGGCTTGGCATACCCTGAGATTATATTTATGAGCAACACTAAAATTAAAAAGTAAACACAAAAATAATATATTGAACGCAAATAATTTAAAATTTGCAGCGACAACATGAGGGCAAATCGTCACACGAAAACGCCAAGATGATCTCGGCGATAAAAATCCCCGGCAGATTCTCACGGCAGATCGAAAAATCATACCGGTACTGGGGCGCTCGATGTGAGGCTAGGTGGGCTGGTTAGGGAGACAGCGACGGAAGGTGACTTTCACAGTCATCCATCGGGCCGACGTGGGCGCCTACGCGTTCGATAAGAGGAAGGGGAGAGAGAAAGAGAGGCCATTCTTCCGACGGGCATCGAATGAAAAGTAGCCTCGCATTTCCTCCCCGCGACCACCACGACACCCCTTTACCGCCCTCTCTTCACGTGGAGCGGAGATTCAAAGAAGGCGGCGGCACCTTCTCGGAGGGGGAAGGATGAGGACGTCAAATTGCCTCGCTCAAAATTCCGTTCTATATGGATGGTTGACCTACCCGGCCGAAGAAACGGACTCACTTTTCACTTTCTGAATTTCCATTGTTCGTTTAAACGGAATGCCCTACCCCTCATTCCACCCCCGTCACCGCGTGCGGGACGGGAAATATACCGCTGCATTCTGGGAAGTGACGGGAATAAGCAAACGGAAGTAAAACACCACCAGTTGAAGTGACTTCGAAGACCTCCCGACTCTTTTCAACTCTCTCTCTCTCTCACACAACCTCTCTCTGACAGGAAACGATCCCGATACCGAAAACTTGCAAAGGGAATAGTAATCGATGAACGCGACTCATTTTAGAACATAATTATTGGGAGAGGTTCATTTCACAGAAGACTATTATCATTCTAGTCCGCAAGGAAAGACATCCTCTGGCGAAACCAAATAGTTCCCAGTAAGTTAATGTCCCTGGAAGACGGTGAAAGCTAGCCAAATGTCATAACCTTGAAACTTCCAACTTTGTTTTTAACCAACGTTTATCGGATTGGACTCAGAAAATCAGGTAAATAGCCTAGCATTAGGCTCAGAAACACGACCCACCTATAAATGCCATGAGGCATAATGCATAAAGGCCATATTACTTTAAAATGCAAAAAAACGATGAAGAACACTTCTCAAAAGGTTTTTGGTGGGAGGCAGCCACTTTCGACAATATATTCCACCCTGAATGTTCAGCCCAATTAAGGCTCCGTTTTTGACCGCATTACACTTTGTTTACCTCAAACAAAAAATCATAGCTACACAGTGCTAATCATAATTGGGTTTCCGGATTTCCGACTCCGAGATCATTTTTCTCTGCAAAGAGATATTATTGGTAGATTTCGCAATGCTCCCATTCATTGTGAATCGCCACTTGAAGTTAATGGTAAATTCATAATTATTTTTAAGGTTATTTATAAGGTTATTTTATAAGGTTTATAGGTTATAATACAGGCAACTGAAAATACGAGCATGAAAGCGCACCTTTTCTTGTTTCGCAGCTTCATACATTTTATCAAACATGATTGTTATTCATAAAAGAAACGGGCTTAGCTGCAAAGATAAAATATTACAAATTCAGAAGCTTTTATGAAGCCAATTAAGTATGTAAATTGATATGGATAATAACTTCAATATATTTTATAGTTTACCGAGCATTTTCCACGTATATATCGATTACATATTAAATACACACGATTAATATAGCAAAATACTTAAGTACGGAAGTTGTATTGATTATACGTAATGCTGCACGTGAATAAATAAATGACAAAAGAGAACCACGAAGGCGTTCAAATAAGGGTTTATCTGACTGCCCCATGCATGGCATTAAATAGGACGGACGAAAGTTGGGACCAGATATCCACGTCATCCCCACATAGAAACCACCTGCATAAGGTCAAATCCGTCCACATGCTGTTTGAGAGCCAAAGCCATTAGAATTTAAAATCCAGGTGGGTCTTCTGGGAAGACATATGACTCGCCTCACAAAACAGGTGAAATCTGTGAGAGGTATCGTGACTCGAACGTGGAAAAACAACCTAACTGCTGAAAAGCACACAGATAAGTGCCACCATTTGTAGAGGAAGGATTCTAGAAGGCTAACAGTAGCATATATTTACATTTTTATCTAGGTGAACCGTCAAAATATTAGGCCCCCGGCCGCTTCAAAGTTAGGAGCATATAGTGGAGCGCCCGTGGTTAACATGAGCATTATTTAGCACGAACCTGCACAGGAGTGATTGAGATTCTTCCGAAAGACATGCCGCAAAAGAAAATTCTAGTAAAACACTAATCACTTAGGATTCCACATTAAGGAAGAATTTCATGGTGGAATACAAAATGGCCTTCACTAACACAGAAACTATATTTTTATTCTACCAAATGACTACTGCAGCTTTTCACCATTACAATTTAACAGTTTATAACAAAAGAAAACCATTTTTCACAAGTTTACTAACAATGGTAATCTGCCAGATAAACGAATTGGATGTGGGCCTCACGCAGGGAATCCTATTTTTTGTGAAATTTTAAGAAACTTCTCGTACATATTTTAAAGTGAAATCTCGAAACGATCTTAATCGCAATCAAAGATGCTTCTAGAACAAGCACTGATAGAAAATCCTTTGGCAATCAGAGAAACAGAAGCACGAACAAAAATGCCGAGAGGGTAAAACCTGTGGCAGGAGGTGATCGCTCCTTAGCAGCTAAATTTCTAAGAGAATGTTCGTTTATACGAAACTGACCGGATTCAGTCATTAAATGCTGTCAAATATACATTGAAAAGCCTAAATCTTGGTTCATTTTAGAAAAAACAAAACAAAATTACAGGATAGTTATTCATAGTACATTTATTACTTTACAGCACACCATTTATTTCAACAAAATTAGCCGGAAATTTTACGTTTACACGCACCCATACATTTCTCCTCAATACTCAATGGAACTTGCTGTCGTATAGTATGTCTATGCGATGATCTGGGAGATAATTTTCAAGTCATTTAGAGCTTGAGTGAGAATTTACACAAATGACACAACGACGCTCATATGCAAACCATGTTATCACTCGGGTTATGATTGCCCAAAGACCGTGAAGATTCAAGAAAGCACTGAGGACAATAAAAATTGAAGATTATAAAAATATAATGCAGGCCAATTATTAATAACTACCGGACAGGGTTGCCACTTGTCCCTGATTTACATATTCTCTCTCTTTACCAGGTTTTCAAGGGCAAAAATGATGTAATTCCACAGTTTTCCTAAATATTTTCATAGAAAGCGCTGAACATTCAAAGTCCCTAAGCATTATTACCTTAAATAATCTAGCGGCATGCCCTTCAGGGAACTGTGTGGTAATCTAAAGGCACATTTTACCTCATTTGTTGAAATAATTTTGGCAACAACATCGTAATAATTACTCAAGGAAAGAAGCATTTGATGCGCTTTTCTGTTTAAAGATTTCCCTACTCACAATTCTTACGAATGATCGTAATTTGAACTTGGCGTACCAACAACTTAAGTAATTTAACATGTTTACTCTTCCTATTATCATTATTGCTTGGCATTCGCTAACCATGTAACAGGTTAGCATTTAACCTCTAACCTTAAGTAAGCAGCACAACCTACGTGACAACTAATCTTGCACAAGATGTAATAACAACGAGAAAATTGGTGCAACTGCCCAAATTCAAGAGATGACTTCAAACTGACGGCACCTAAAGATAATTCAAAGGCCACAACGAAATATTCCACATCCAAAACTTGAAATGTAAATGTTTTATTGGAACGGTATTATGCCACAGTAAATTAGCTTCATTTTATTAATTCCTGAATAACACAAGTACTAGCAGTACTGCAAGAAAGTATTATTCGATTATTTCGCTCGAATGTTATAAAACGAACTCGAATCCTTACTTCTCCTATTTTTCCCGGGATTAAAGATATTAGGCACCACTGAGGACACACAAAATTACAATAATGGTACGTGTAGTTAGGACCGTCGGAAATAGGGTAGATGGGTAACAACCAAATTTTCGACCAAAATTCACAGAGATTAATGAAGATGTCTCCTTAACCGGAAGCAATCCAAATTACATTGACCTTCTGCTCACATGATGACCCACCACCTCCGCCGAATGTGCCTCGGGAACAAAGAGTTGGTTGAGTGGAGCAGAAAGAGAGAAAAGTGGTACGTTTTCCTCGATGAAATAAAACATCCAACCGGTCTTGAGAAAATGAAGGGAAAAATACTTTCTCTGGCGAAAATGAGGATTCTAAACAAGCCATCCAATGGCCACAATGGATGGGATGGATATGGTTAGGGATAGGGTGGGCGACAAAAGGGCACGATGCGGACAAAAGTATCGTGGCCACCCTTACCACTACAAAGACCGCCGCCCCGACCCCTCTGACACTACGCCGTCCCCCTTCCATGTTTCCCTGCGACGTAATGAAGAGAAAGTAGATGAGGGATGCTGGATTCCGCGGCGGCAGTGAGGCCGCGGGAACTGCGAAGGAGACTAAGAGGTGCCGGCGGTTGGCTAGTCGGAGGGGGGAGTGGGCAGACAGAAGAGGGGTGGGTGGAAGGGAATGTTCGGGAGGCACTAGGCACCAGAAAGAAAACAAAATGAGCGAGCCGAAACAGAGGTGGGAGAAACGCCGTCGCCGCTAATTCCCTCAGCCCACCCTTCACCCTATCCCTAACAACCCTCTCCCTTATGACTTGAGCAAATAAAGAACGAATTGGGTTGTTTTATTAAGTTTTTTTTCCTAGGAGAACAGCGGGTGCAGGTCTCATGGTAAGGGGTGCGACGGGACAGAGGAGGTGGTAGAGGGGACGGAATGGGCCCGGGGACTGGAGGGAAGGACGGAGCGAGGGAGAGGAGGTTGCACATGACACGGATTAATTTCGCTGGGTAGCAATTTGTCTTCGGCCTCAACTGCGGCGAAAAGGGATGTGTTGCCAAAAATACACCAAAATCTCATCTCTTTTCACCGCTTCTCTGCGTACCCATTCCCCATCAAACATCCACCCCCCCCCCTCCGCACGCGACACACACAAGAGTAGGAGAATGGCCTTTTAGGGTCCGAACGGTCAAAATTGTCCTTTCCTCACACCTTTGACTATCCGGTCCTTACGAAAAGAAGATTCCTCAAGAAGTTTCTGCGCCAGGATAAATCGAATAGTAGTCATGCTCAGCACTTATCCAAATCAATTATATAATGAAATTCGCAAACATTTTGTTTCAAATGTAGTCAATATTCTTAGGTTGATCCTAAAGGCACAATTTGAATTAGAGTTATTTCTACCGAGGTACACTATCTTAAGTTAATCATCGAGAAAAGGTCCTTAATAACCACAACATCGTCACGAATGACTCAAACGACGGTTGCATAACAAATCAAATTACATTCCTTATCACATAAGTCTATGTGACCCTGAGACAAGTGAGTTGACACCACGATTTTCTTGGGAAGCAGACAGGAACCCAAACCTTCGGAAGGATACAAGCCCAAGTGGTATAATAATACAAAAACCCGAGATATGGCATCTTCAGCCAATTTCACTCTTATATGACTTAGGCTTCCCTTCCGATGCCTCCCTGCCCATCAATTCTGCAAAACCCTGCCAGTAATGAGATGAAAGGGAGGTTTCTCGTAACTAGATAGAGTTTCGATTCCGAAAGTCAAATGTACAAAACTAATATCATTGGATGATTAGTGTATACGGATTGAGTAGAAGACAACCTTCTTTGAGCCAATCCCGAAATGACATTTCACTCCCCGCCGACTCATTCCCCTGTTTCCCTTATCAGGTCTTTGTCGGCCGCCTCATCATTGCCTCTTCTCCTTCAAAAAAATCATTTTTGAAAATGAATGCAAAAAAATGCGGCAGATACAACCTCCCTTCCCTGACTCCTTAACTCGCCCGACACTCTTCGTTTGCCTCCCATTCTTTCTTTGCTCCACCATTCCTTTCCCAATTAAAACCATTTTTAATACTATTTTCTCTCTCGTCCGACCATTTCCTTTAGGCACAATTATTTTCTCATCCCCCCACACTCAACCGAATCACTTCTCACTCTTTCTACATAAGATCGATTCATTGTATTTTGCGCGGACACTTCAGCCCCTGTATATGAAGAGATCAAAGCTTATGTGAATCGATTCAAATTTTATCCCAAAATCTATTCCGTGACTTACTGTGCCCAAACATGGAGCTTATCCGAGAACAAGTCCGCAACTAGGCATTTCAGATGCCCTGGCGCGGGCTAATAAATATCACTCCGGTAGATGAAAGTATTTTCCAAGCTCATTTGAGTCCACGCGCCGTTCGGGAGAAACCAACCAGAAAACGGGATGCAGTCCAGTTGATCTCAGTTCCTTCGCTCCCAGTTGGATTTCGACGGCTTTAGCTAAAACGTATGGGCCCACCCACACTCACTGGAACTACGAAGAGGCTAAGTTATTCCCAATAAAGTCAGAAATTTCCTTTCTAACGGAATGAATATTTTTTTCCTCTTTTGAAGTGTGCAGTCATAAAGGATTTGAATAACCCAATTTTGAACTCCATAAAAAACGTTCCCTCTAAGATTTCGCCACGGCGGAATCGGTTCATTCTTGTCCATAGCCCCTCGCCTCGGCCTAGCAGCCGGAGTAAAATGACGGTAAGAGCGGAGAGTGGAACAAATGAGATGGATACGAAAGAGAATTAAGATGAAAGAAGAGGTAGAACGATGAAAAGAGGATGAGGAAAACAGGGAGAAGGAAATTAGAGAAGAGGAGATGTGGACGCCCTACCTCTTGGATCTTCTCCTTCTGTCTACTTCCGAGGCTTCATCTCCTTTGGGCTCGCCAAAAAAGGTGGAGAGGGATCCATGGAATTGAAAAGAGTGGGAAAGTGTGGGGATGGCAAGGAGTTGGGGAGGGGACGAGGAGAGAGAGATAGAAAGAAGGGGGCTGGGAAGGAGGAAGGGTTAAAGGGAGAGGAAGCAAGCGAGTGGAATGGCCGGGGGAGAGGACTGGCGGGTGAGGGAAGATGAAACATGAAAGGAGGGCCTACGTTGGAAGGAGGCATGAAATAGAAGAGGGGAGAGGAAGAAGGGAATTGAAGAACGGTGAAGGGAGGGGCGGGTGGGTGGATGAGAGTTGGAGGAGAGATAAAGGAACGCGGATTTGAGAGAAAAGAAATTGATTTGAGTTGAGCTGCGCCCGCTAAGGATGAAAAGGATTTTGACGTGAGTCGCGAGTTTGAGAAAATAATACGTTTGTGAGAAAACAAGAGGAGGAAGGGAAAGAAAGGGCACCACGGATGAAAGAATGACTTTTGGGACGGGTTTGGCAAGAACAAGATGAAAGCGCACAATAGTGGGGATAAGATAAAATGAAACTGAGGATACTCTAGGAGTTCCGGGGGTGGCAGTAACGAAAAAACTGGGAGCGGGATCATCTTGGTGTGAATTTGATCTGATATTTCGGGAATTATCGTTTTGAAAATTAAGACATATATGAACATTGCGTTCAACGGTATATAAGGAAAAATATTATAATAAATCAAAATTATGGACCAGTTAAAAGATGGCAAAAAATTTGCACAAAAATATTGG